>NW_027502232.1:0-29944 GCF_021521415.1 Bidens hawaiensis
TGGCGAATGTTGTAATCGTCTCGACTATTGATTGCTGCGTATGCCTACTTTGTGTTTGCATGCGCTGAATGTTACGTGTTTGGGTTGTACGTTTTCTCAGCCCTGAATGTTATTATTGAATGGTGATCTTGGCCGGGCCAACCTATACGACTCAGGTTCTTAAATCCTATGGCGGGCCCTGAAAAGCCCGTGAGGGGGGAGGCTCGTGTGGCATGATCATCATCGGAATGTTACGTGTTTGGGTTGTACGTGTGCTCGGCCCTGAATCTTATTATTGAATGTTATATATATATTTATATATATAGGAATGCACGTATAGATATGTTCATACGTAAGGATGATTATTTATTCAATGTGATGACCTAACTGATGTATTTCCATTTACAGTTTTAAAACTGTTGGAATGATTATTAAGACTTTTTTTATAAATATATGGATGTACATAAATGTCTAAGTACGAATACTTAGTGTTGATGATGGCCTAACTGTTCGTATCCCGTATTACATTTTAAACCCTTGGAATGTTTTATAGTCCCGTTTTTATATTTAAACCCTTGGAATGTTTTATAATCCCGTTTTTATATTTAAACTCTTGGAATGTTTTATAATCCTGTTTTTATATTTGAACTCTTGGAATGTTTTATAATCCCGTTTTTATATTAAACCCTTGGAATATTTTATAATCTCGTTTTTATATTTAAACCCTTGGAATGATTTATTTAAATATCTATTATTAAAAGTTGAACTCACTCAGCTCAAGCTGACTTTGTGTGTATGTTAGATTGACTATCAGGTTGAGGATTGGAGATTACCGCTTGGACGTGCTAGAGACTACTCGGACGGTTGAAGGCACATCTAGTCGAAGAATTAATAACGCAAACTGTTTCTTTTAATATTTTACTTTAAGTATTTAAATTTTGGTTTTTGGGCACTTTTCCTGGTTTTTGGGAATTTTGATGTTTATTATTCCGCTGTTTAATTACTCTGAACTGATTTTAATAAGATGAAATGGTTTGATTTTAAATTTTTGAGAATTTTTGGATATGATTACCAACTGTAGGATTCCCGAGGTTCGGGGTCTTACAAGTTGGTATCAGAGCCAAGGTTCGAAGGATCCGAGCATTCCTGAATGCTTGGACTCGAACTATAAAAGAAGGGACTAGAAATGCCAACCGCGAGTAGCTGCACGCCAAGAGGTAAATTTTAATTATTTAGTCATTCTTACAAGTTTTAAGATTTCATTTCGCGAATAATTGCTTAAGTGTTAGATGGAATGCTAATATGGTTAGGGGCAGGGGGTGCTTAGGATGGGCGGGTAAAGTAAACAATTAATAACACTTGATCAACATTATTAGCAGTTTACCGTTACCTTCCATGTTTTAAATACTACTTGTGCTTAACTGTGTTAGGGTTCTGTCTTTGTAGGGATAGGATATGGCTAATGCTCGTGTCTTAGCGTTAAAGTTCCTCTCGTTCCTTATATTCTCCCGCTCATTTTAATCCTCTTGAACGTTTTACGCGTGATTGTTTAGCTGAGGCATAGCCTACTATCACTCTAGGTTCTTTTCCTTTTATTTCTTGAGGTTTAAGCCTCGTTCATGTTTGTCTCGGGCGCTAGTAGAGGCTTTGTCCCTATCGTCCTCTTGTGTAATTAGATGATTAGGTTTCGTCTCTATCCGCGTCCATTCTTGTTGTGACGGGATTCGGGGACGAATCCCATTTTAAGGGGGTAGACTTGTAACGCCCGTAAATTTCGTTAATCGGCTCAATCATTTATAAATGTTCGTTTAAAAGCCAGGGTTTCATCTTTCTAATGTTTAGCCTTGTAATACGTTTCAAAAGTCCATTTTTCCATCCTTTTGCTCAAAACATCGCCTCTTATAACTTAAAGCGTTAGATTATAATGTAGCACCCGACATTTTCATTTAAACGACATGCACGTTGTCGAGTTTGTATGTTTATCTGGTTTAATCCGGCATTCTTCGGGGACCTCCTTTTCATCCTCTTAAGTTAAATTATTTAACCTTTCATCCAAGTTATCACGTTTTTCAAGTTAAAGGGCCTAAGTGTAACATTATTATAATAAACCCTAACCTCCTTCCTTCTCCCTCCTCACTACCGATCGGCAGCAGCTCCAAGCTGCCCACCTCGATTTTCGTGCAGCTCCGGCCATGTCCAGCCATCCCGAGTCTAACCCATGGTCAGTTTTATGATTCCCCATGTCTTTTACACATTAATTGATCATATTAACGCGTTTATTGGTCATTAAGGTTGAGTTTTGATGATAAAAGTTTGCTAACAGATTCATATACGTTTATTGTAGGGTCTGTAACGCGATGATAATCCACTGTTTTTGATCGATTCTTGATTTCATGATGTTCTACTTTGAGTCTAGTTTACAGAAAGGTATAATACGTAGTTTTTGGATGAGATTTGAATGGTTTTTATGATTTTATAAAATCGAGTGTCAAAACTGATGCGGGATGTCGGATTCTTGTCTGTCTTCCTGATATCATAACTCTTTTCAACAAGTCCAAATTAGTTGGTTCCACTTCTTGAACTTAATATTCTGAGTTAAGAATCAAACCCAATTGGAATCGTTTAATTTGGTTCGGTAATGAATTTTATAAAAATAAAACCATTTTGTTGCGCACTGAAATAGCTGCACATACCTTTCTGTGTTGGAGGAATTTTTATGAATTTTGTGTCCGCTAGAAAAATATAATAAAAATAATTTTATAAACCTAAGACATTTACTAAAGTCTGATAAAAATTTAATAATTTATTTCAAAGGTTATCCTATATAATTAAATCTATATTCGCATGCTAAAATCTGCACGTTTTACTTGTTATTGATCGATAAGTTTGTTTTAGGCTTAACCGGTTGATGTTCAATTGTGTTCTTATCGGGGCTGTTTGAATTGAGTTTTTGCACCACAATGTTCCTAGGTATGTCCCGTATATCATACTTAATGATCATGTTCATAGGTGTTCGTTAAGTTGATCAACTAGTTGTAGTTTGATTGTTATGTTCGGTTGTCTAGAATTGTAGTTTGGCGCGTTTAACGCGAGGGTTGAAGTGATTAACGACCAATTCAGCTCGGGGACACTTGGTTTGACGTACGGGCTGTTCAAAATTCATTTTTTTAAGTCATGGGGCTGAATTGGTTGTCGGTTACCCCAACGGGTCGGTTCAACGCGCAATTTCTTTATTGAGTAGTTGGTGCGTCGTACTTGCGAGTTACCGACCCATTTGACTCATGTAGCGTCGTGTGGACTTGTTGGCTGTGATTTTATCATGTTGGGTCCACACGGGGCTGAGTTGAATGTTAATGGCCTAAACGACTCTTAAACGCGCGTATCGGTATCACCTAGTGCTTCCGGGGGTAATTTGGGAATTCTTTATTCCCGGGAGTACCTAAAGGTCGATTTGGTGAATGTGAGACATCGGGGGCTGTTGTGAGTAAGTTTGATGAGGTCAAGGGTTTAGGTAACTCGGACCCTGTTAGAACGTCTCGTAGGATGAACGAGTCATCTTGATGTCATTAGTATTGATTGAATGTAAACCGACAGGTGTTTGAGTTTTGGGATTTCTTAGGGAGTCTCTAGCCCGTGATGAATCCGTGTCTTGTATCAGGTGAGTTCATGATGCCCTTTTTACTCTTTTCAAGTTTTGGGCTAGCATGCACACTGTAATACAAGTTTACCACGATTTTACTCGTTACAATTATTTGGATGGTATTACATAGCCTTATTCATATTTGTGCATTTATGAAACTATTTGTGAACTATATTTTATGCCTTAGAATATTGTAGACTCGTTTATGGTCTTGTATTCCTTAAGGTTATACATATTACTTGTGGTCTAGGTTCGAGGTTGCTATTAGGCCTAGTACTAATTCCTAGTATTAAACGATTTTTCCTGATGAAACGTTTAAACTATTTTATATAGGCTTGCTAGTATATAGTTGGCCTTGGAATGTTATAGTATGTGTGTGTGTGTGTATATACATATATATATATTTATATATATAGGAATGCACGTATAGAGATGTTTATACGTAAGGATGATTATTTATTCAATGTGATGACCTAACTGATGTATTTCCATTTACAGTTTTAAAACTATTGGAATGATTATTAAGACTTTTGTTATAAATATATGGATGTACTTAGATGTCTAAGTACGAATACTTAGTGTTGATGATGGCCTAACTGTTCGTATCCCGTATTACATTTTAAACCCTTGGAATGTTTTATAATCCCGTTTTTATATTAAACCCTTGGAATGATTTATTTAAATATCTATTATTAAAACTTGAACTCACTCAGCTCATGCTGACTTTGTGTGTATGTTAGATTGACTTTCAAGTTGAGGATTGGAGATTACCGCTTGGACGTGCTAGAGACTACTCGGACGGTTGAAGGCACATCTAGTCGAAGAATTAATAACGCAAACTGTTTCTTTTAATTTTTTACTATAAGTATTTAAATTTTGGTTTTTGGGCACTTTTCCTGGTTTTGAGAATTTTGATGTTTATTATTCCGCTGTTTAATTACTCTGAACTGATTTTAATAAGATGAAATGGTTTGATTTTAAATTTTTGAGGATTTTTGGATATGATTACCAACTGTAGGATTCCTGAGGTTCGGGGTCTTACATTTCTTTTAATATATATATATATATATATATATATATATATATATATATATATATATATATATATTTCTTTTATTCACCGACTAACTTGTCCATAAAAATTTAACGGGGCTTAACAGAGTTGTCGAGGCCAGTTAACTTGGTCTATTTTGTTGGATCAGCTTCGTTAATTAGGAAATAGGCTTAATCAGCTCATGGGCTTGGCTAGATTAGGACCAATCGATTTTAATAGTATCTAGGCCCAATCGCATGGACCCAATCGGATCGGATCGCATGAACACATTCGGATCGGATCGCATGGACCCAATCGGATCGGATCGCATGGCCCAAATCCAATCCAACTTGCCTTAACAGCCTCCTCGCAAAAAGAAGTTCGAGAACTGGGTTTCGAACCTGGGACCTCCTAGTCCCTAACTCACTGATCTACCACTCCACCAACAATATGCTAAGTTTATTGTTTCCTTTAACATATTTATATACATACTTTGTTGCTGCAACTCCACACTCCTTTTCTCACTTAACCGATTACAATGTGCATAATATTATTAATATTATTATTATTATTATTATTATTGTTACTCTATTTATGTTATATTATTGTTCCTAATTTTGCTACTGTTGCCCTACTGCAATGATTTATGATTATTGTATTTTATTATTACTTATTCGTATTAATACTAATTATCCTTTTGATTAACTTTAACCATAGATCTAACCTGGTCAGATCCAAGTTCAAATTGTTCACCTGGGTTCATGAAAGAACCCGATTTTCGTTAAACCTAGGCGAACTTAACAAACGAGTCAGATAAATCAGACTCGTAAAGTTAACATTTTAGCCTCAAGTTTATATTTTTATTAACCCTTAAGGTTCTACCAATTTTCATGGGAAACCAATATTAAATGGATGATCTTTAGGATAATGCGTACCTTAAACGAAGTGGCTCTTGGGTTTACCTTTTGCCCGAGTTAAGCTTGATGATCTTTTGTTATAGTGATAATAAAGGAGGTCGATCTTCATTTGATAAGGTCCAAAATCTCTATAAGAGCATGAGTGTGTGTTTTGAGTGTGTGTTGGTAAAAATGGAAAGCAACTAGGGTTTAAGGGTTTTAAGGTATATATATACCCTAAACCCATGGACCTTAAGCCCATTAGCACACGAAGTCCATATTTATTTTAAGTCCTTTATTTAAGCCTACCATCCTTTATATTATTTTATTATTTAGTTGAAGTCAATTAAATACACGTAATTAATTAACAAAACTTCTTTATTTATTATTTTAAAAAAACTGGATGTTACAAGTCTACCCTCCTTAAAAGATGTTCAGTCTCCGAAACCTAACTATCACTTAAATAACTGCGGGTAGAACTTTCTCATTTCCTCGTCAGCTTCCCAAGTTGCATCCCATCTCTTATGATGCTTCCATATCACTATACTAAAGGAATGACTTTACGACGAAGCTGTTTTTCCTTTCCATCCACTATCTCCACTAATTGCACAATGTAGTTCAGTTGCTCATCCACTTTCATGTCTTCTAATGGCACGAGAGACATGTCGTCAGCTAGACATTCCCTTAAGTGAGAAACATGAAAGGTAGAGTGAATTCCCTCCAATTCTTCCGGTAATTCAAGCTTATACGCCACATCACCTACCCGATCTATAATCATAAATGGTCCAATGTACCTTGGACTCAAATTTCCTCTCTTTCAGAAGCGAATGATCCCTTCCAAGATGAGACCTTGAGCATCACGCTCGCGCTGTCACTAATGTTAAACTCAATCGGTCGTCAACGCTTATCAGCACAAGATCTCTGGAGATCTTGAGCAGCTTTCATTCTTGCTTTGATTTGATCAAACCTTGAAACATTTTCTTGCACAACTTCTAAACTTACAAAATTTCTTTTTGACCAATTTATTCCCAGCATACCGGAGTTCTACAACGTCTGCCGTATAGCATCTCAAACGGCGGCATACTGTAATCGAATGGTAGCTATTGTTGTAAGAAAATTACGCTAGATGCAAGTGATCCCAACTTCCTCCAAAGTCTAACACACAAGCACGGAGCATATCCTCACGGTTTGGATAGTCCTTTCAGAATACCCATCTATTTGAGGATCATACACCGTACTAAGGTTTAGTGTTGTTCCCATAGCTTAATGGAATTCTTTTCCAAAATCTCAAAGTAAAGAGAGTGTCACAATCAGACACAATCAATAATGGCACTCCGTGCTTTGTCACTATCTCTCTTATGAACACATTTGCTAATCTGATGAGATAGCCTCTCGTCTAGGCAGAAAGTGAGCAATTTTTGTCATATGGTCCACAATCACTCAGATGGTATCATGGTTTCTAGCTATACACGGTAGCTTAGCTATGAAATCTATGGTGATGTGTTCCCATTTCCATCTTGGTATATCTAATGGCTGCATCTTTCCATACGGTTTCGGAATTGCGGCCTTTACTTGCAAGCAAGTTAAGCACTTACTAACGTAATCTTCTACCTCATTTTTCATGCCCGACCACCAGTAGTCTCCTTTCAGGTCTTGATACATCTTGGTGGATCCCGGATGAATCGAGTACCTCGACTTATGAGCTTCATATAGGATTCGACCTCTAAGATCTCCATGGCGTGGAATCCACACACGGTAAAATCTAGTCTTTACACCTTGAGTGTTGTCTATCAACTCGTTTTGTTTTTCGAAAAATCTTTTCTTCTTCATTAATCCTTCATCCTCAAGGACTGCTGACTGAGCCTTACTGATTTCTCCAAAGAAATGTGAATTTATTTAGCTTATACGACTTCAATGTTGCAATGACTTCTTTCTTACGGCTTAGCGCGTCAGCGACTACATAATACAATCATAGGCCTTTATCAACTCTAACCATCTTCTCTGTCTCATATTCATCTCTTTCTGCTCGAAGAAGCAATTCAAACTCTTATGATCTGTAAAAATAGTACACTTAGTACCATACAAGTAGTGTCTCCGAATCTTGAAAGCATGCAGTACTGCTGCTAACTCTAGGTCATGCGCTGGGTACATACTTTCATGAACCTTCAACTATATGGACACATATGCTATGACCTTACCTTTTTGCATTAATATGCAACTAAACCCACGATGTGAAGCATCAATACAAACTACCAAATCCTCATTACCATCGAGAACATAAGGACTGGAGCTTGTGTGAGTCTTTTCTTCAATTACTCAAAAGCTTCTTTTTGATACTTATCCCAATTGAACACCACGGCCTTTTGGGTTATATCGGTCAACGGTGCGGCTACTTTGAAGAAGCCTTGAATGAATCTCCTATAATAGCCAGCCAACCCTAGGAAAATGCGTATCTCCGTTGGGTTTTGCGGAGTCTTCAAATTCTTTATCGCTTCGATCTTAGTCGGGTCTACAGTAATCCCTTCCGGTTTGATTACGTGACCTAGAAACTATACCTCATGCAACCAAATTGCACACTTCGAAAACTTAGCATACAATTTCTCTTTCTTCAGAATCTCCAATACTTCTCTTAAATGTTCAGCTTGCTCAGACTCGCTCTTCGATTTACTCAATATATTGTCAATGAAGACGATAACTTACTTGTTTAACATTGGCCGACATACCCTATTCATCATATCCATAAATGCTGCTGGAGCATTTGTCATTCCAAACGACATCACGAGGAATTCGTAGTGTCCATACCACGTCCGAAACGCTGTCGTAGGGATGTCTGCTTCTTTCACCTTCAACTGATGGTAGCCAGATCTAACGTCTATTCACGAAAACCAACTACCACCTTGTAGTTGATCAAACAAATCATCAATTTGTGGCAACGGATATCTGTTCTTCATCGTAAGATTATTCAACTCTCGATAGTCATCTTTCTTCTTAACAAATAACAACGGTGCGCCCCCAAGGGGAAACACTTGGTTGTATAAAAACTTTATCGAGGATTTTTTGCAGTTGGGTCATCAATTCTTTCATCTTAGATGGCGCCAGAAGGTAAGGTGCTTTTGCGACGGGCTATGCTCATGGTATTACACTATCTGAAATTCTACCTCACGCTTCGGTGGTAAACCTGGAAGGTCCTCTGAGAACACTTCTTGATGCCAGGTAGGCTCTGCACCCTCGCCTTAACAAACCTTCGGCTTTTATCATTGAAATGACATTAAGCCCTAAACTTTCTTTATCACTATAAATCATCATCGTACCACCATTCAAAGATTTCGACCTTATTAACTTACTCTTTCATACTATCTAGCCTCAAACTCAGACAGCCAATCCATTCCCAAAACCACATTGAACTCTCCTAAGGTCATTACATATAGGGTAACAGGGAACTCACGTCCCTCTAACTCTATCTTACAATATTAAACCATTCTCATTATTTTAATAGAGGTTTCACTAGTGGTTTCTACTGTAAACGTTTCAGGCACATGAAAACATTTCATTTAAGCTATCTTACAAAATGGTACAAAACTCCTATTTGCGCTTGAATCTAATAATATCGAAGTGAAAATAACGTTTACAAAAAACCTACATATCATAGCATTTAGGATCTGCTTGGCATGTTCCTGTGTCAGCATGTAGGCTCTGGTCCTTGGCCTGGGTTGGTCAAATCCTTCTTCCCAATTCCTCCAGCTCCACCATTAGTGCACTACCTTGCCATACGACCCGCCATACTTTCGTACTTACATTTCTTTCATACTTTCATACTTTCTGGTTTTAGCTCACTGATACATACATAATTATCTCTACATTTTAAAGAGCCTTTTGCTCTATAACCACACAAATATTATTAGGGTCTGCCACCCTACTTTCACATATATTATTAGGGTCTGCCACCCTCCGTCCGAGGCTATTATTAGGGTTTGCCACTCTCTTTACATAGATATTATTAGGGTTTGCCACCCTCCTTACACGGATATTATTAAGGTCTGCCACCCTCCTTGCATAGATAGTATTAGGGTCCGCCACCCTCATTAATATAGTAAGTGTATTAACCTATCACATAGAGTATGCACACAGCCCCGAAAAACAAAACAGAGATAAGGGGCTAGAAACTCACCCGGATCCGGTTACTTTCGGAGCTAACGGTAATCCCTTTCCTTAGTTGTAGGCGGTTAATTATTTAACATACATATATGTTAATTAAACGTGCAACTAGCTAACAGAACTAAATAAGTTTGCAACTTAGTTAATCAAACCTACTTGATAAGATAAGCTCATTTGTTTAGTTTAACGGATCTAACGGGGTTAGCTTGATTAACGAAGTTTTGTTTTTCTTTCATTTATTACGTATGCTCATATCCATAAAAATTTAACAGGGCTTAACAGAGTTGGCGAGGCCGGTTAACTTGGTCTATTTAGTTAGATCAGCTTCGAGTTAATTAGGAAATAGGCTTGGCTAGATCATGCCCAATCGATTTTAATAGTATATGGGCCCAATTGCATGGACCCAATCAGATCGCTTGGTTCCAATCGGATTGGATCGCATGGACCCATTCGAATCGGATCGCGTGGACCCAATCGGATCGGATCGCACGGACACATTCGGATCAAATCGCATGGACCCAATCGGATCGCATCGCATGGACATTCAGATCGGATCACATAGAACCAATTGGATCAGATCGCATGGCCCATACAACCATACATAATTTACTATTCAGCCATACATACTTTACTATACAACCATACATCCATACATACATACGTTTAGTTATATATTTTCATATACATCTGCATACATACCCTTAACAATTTTGATACCATTCAACTATTATTTATAAACATTAATAAAGCATACACTTATCACTTAAGGTAATTGTATTAACTAATAACATAGAACTATGTACACAGCCCCAAAAAACATAACAGAGAAAAGGGGCTAGAAACTCACCCGAATCCTGCTACGTTAAGAGCTACAGTAATCCCCTTCCTTGGTTGTGCGTGGCTAAATATTTAACATATGTATTTGTTAATTAACCGTGTAACTAACTAACTAACAGAACAAATTAAGTTAGTATTTTAGTTATCTAGCGTACTTGATAAGCTAGGCTCGTTTGTTTAGGTTAACGAATCTAACGGGGTTACTTATTTAATGACGACCTTTATTAAACTCCTTCTATTCCTTATATTCAACATTCATACTCTTCTATTGTTCTATTATTTCCTTCATTCATTATATATATATATATGTTTCTTTAATTGAATATATATGTTCTTTCCTTGCTAACTTGTCTTTTAAAAAGTTAACGGGACTTAACGGGATTGACGAGGTCGGTTAGTTTGGTTTATTTTGTTGGATCAACTTTGGATTTATTAGGGAATAGTCCTAATCATCCCATGGGCTTGGCTAGATCTGGCCCAATAGATTATAATAGTATTTGGGCCCAATCGCATCTCATGGATCCATCTGAAACACATCACATGAGGCCCAATTCGCATCAAATGGCCCAATCGCATCGCATGGATCAAATCCAATCGAATGGCCCAAATGAAATCGCATTTTTCTAAGCTCGCAAAAATCATACGCGAGAACCGGGACTCAAACCTAGGTCCCTTCCCTCACACAACAACATATCAACCACTCCACCAATAGTGCTTGGATGTTATGAGCTCCATCTAACTCATTTTTATACTGATTTGCTACTTATACCTATCTCTCATTCTTTTCTTGTTTGATATTATTATTAATATTATATTCTTATTTCTTTTCCAGCACTACAGCTACAATATTATTATATATTATCATACTACTATTATTTTTATTATTATTGTTTTATTATTAGTATTACTAGTATTATTATTATTATCATTATTAGTATTACTACTTGTATCATTTTTAATATCATATATTTTATTACTCTTATTTATTATTATTCTTCATTACAGTTAACCAAGATCAAACTCCTTTTGAATAAAGTTCGAACCTTTATCGATTTGAAAACCTGGTTTAGCTAGATCTTGAATCTCCTATACGAGCCGAACTTAAATGAACGAGTTTTTCGTTATGAAACGTACCTTAGGCAAACCCGTTCGAATCGGTTTCTCGAACACAGTAAAATGTTGGTGTATTTCTTGTTTATTGCGATGCTCGAATACCAACAAGCTTAGGTTCTCCTCGGATCTGGATTTGAAACGAAAGAGAGTGTTGGTGTGTGTTTTGAGTGTGTGTTGGTAAAAATGGAAAGTGGCTAGGGTGTAAGGGTTTTAAGGCGTATATATACCCTAAGCCCATGGACCTTAAGCTCATTAGCACCCTAAGTCCATATTTATTCTTGGTCCATCTCATTTAAGCCTACCGTCCACCAACTTATTTTATTATTTAATTAACGGTTACTGAATATACGTAATTAAATTACAAAATCTATTTAACTATTTCTTTATTTATTATTTTCGAAATGTCATATGTTACAAGTCAACCCTGCCTAAAAGAGGTTTCATCCTAGAAATCTAACTATTACCCAAACAACCACGGATAGAATGTCCTAATTTCATCCTCTGCTTCCCAAGTAGCATCTGTTCCCTTACGATGCCTCCACATTACTTTCACTAAGGGAATGAATTTACGATGAAGCTACTCCTCCTTTCAGTTAACTATCTCCTTGGGCTGTTCCATATAGTTTAACTACTCATCAACCTCGACGTAGTCTAATGGCATGAGAGACGTGTTATCGGCTATATATTTCCTCAAGTACTTAGAAACATGAAAAGAGTGAATTCCTTCCAATTCTTCCGAAAATTCAAGATTATAAGCCACTTCACTTACCCAATCTATTATCTTAAACAACTCAATGTACCTTGGATTCAACTTTCCTCTCTTTCTGAAGCAAATAATTCCCTTCAAGACGAGACCTTGAGCATCATGTTGTCACCAACGTCATACTCAACTGGTCGTCGTCGCTTATTAGCATAGGATTTCTGGCGATCTAGAGCAACTTTCATTCTTGCTTTGATTTGATTAAACCTTGAAGAGGTTTCTTGCATAATTCTAGACTTCAATTTCTTTCTGACCAATTTCTCTTCAACATACTGGAGTTCTACAACGTCTACCATATAGAATCTCAAACGGCGGCATACCAATACTCTAACGGTAGTTATTGTTGCAGGAAAATTCTGCTAAATGCAAGTGATCATCCCAACTACCTCCAAAGTCTAATACATTAGCACGAAGTGTAACCCCTCAGCTTAAGCGGAAACGCCCGAGTGTGACGTACAGATTTTTCAAAACACATGTGACATTATTAAGTGAAATATTATCATTTTTATTCAAACTTTAAGCATACAAGTTCGAAACAAAGATATACATTTAATAGAAGAAAAAAATTCAACAACTTATCCATTTATTTAAAATATCCTAAGTCTAGTGTCTTTATCAAGCTTCAACCTCTAATAATTGAACCTGTAGCATATATATATATATATATATATATATATATATATATATATATATATATATATATATATATATATATATATATATATATATATATATATATATATATATATATATCAACTAACTAAATAGTTTGTGAGTTCAAACAGTTTGATAAAAATACATATAAACCATACAATTACATGAACAAGTGTAATAATCGTGCAAGTATGGTCGTTTCCAGTTGGTAACAACCAACGTATGCAAAAACATCAAGCAAGTAAGGTCTTTTCCAGTTGGTAACAATCAACGTACTCGGATAATGAGGTCCTTTTGCACTCATAACAAAATAGTCCTGAGTGCAAAGGGGGGCGTATGATTATACTTATTGAAGCTACCACATGCAAGTAAGTTCGATAAGTAATCAAGTAAACACACAAGTCCATGTAACGAGTTGTAGTTTGTAAATGAAATAGTAAATGCTTTGAGTTTGTAGGATATATATGCTACCCCCCCCCCCCAATGTAAAAACATTGAAAAGGGGGTGTGAGAAACTCACATATCAAAGTCAGCGAGTAAAAGCAAACTATGCGTTTAAGTGAGTTGAACCGGAAGAGTTCGGTTCGATGAGCGGTCCTAGAAAATATTTCTAGGTTCAATATAGGATTCAAGAAAATAGATGAAAATAGAAGACTTAAAAGGATTCGGTTCATGGTTTAGTGTTTTAAACATTTAAAAGAAAAAATATATATATTTACTCTATAATTGTCTTTTTAGACCTTTCGTCGTAAACTTTATCAGTTGGTTACTTTTAATTGTTTTATAAAGTTGTGTTCTGATATATCATAGTCACATTATTAAATCGCATACATTTTGAGAAAAATCCGAAACAGCCAAAACGAGTATAAGCGAGTGGTTCTTTCTGGTCGGACCCGAATTCAACTTTAGGTTGGGTTCATTTCCGACATGGTAAAAATATTATATTTCAGAGAGTGAGATGAAAATAATTAGTTTTAGATGTTGGATAAAGAAAATAACTAAACCAAACCGAATAAATACATAAGCGAGTCAAGTTTGTTTTTGATGAACTAACACTAATGTTAAATAAATTTTAATACAACATTAAGTTCTAAATGACCCGAACGAGAAGAAACTACAGAGAATACATACCCGAAAGAAGAACTTAGATAATAAAAGAAAAAATATTGAACTTCATGGTTTGACTTCATAAATTAAAGTTGGTGAAAATCACCGCAATGAGAGAATCACAACAATCTTTTGCAAATTGAGTTGTGAGAAAATGAGAAGGAACAGAGCTATATTTATAAGTGAATTGAGCTAGAGGTGTTTCAATTGGATTAAATTGGTCAAAATACTTAATAGATCATTAATACCATTCAAAGCTTGTAATTAGTCATAAAAATTAAGTTGTAACACATAAATTATATTCATACAAATTTATTATTATCATAAAGAATTTTTAACCAAAATTTTAATGTAGTAGGAATGCAATTTCCTTAATCCTTCAAAACTAGCTAAGTAAGAAAAAAATGTGACATAATCGATTAAAAAATGTACTTTGGTTGTGCATAAGTAATGTTATCTATGTGATATTTGAATAAAGAAAAATAATGAGTGTTTTAATATATATATATATATATATATATATATATATTAACGCTTAATATATTTAAAGAACTTTAGGAAAAGCTATTACATACAAAATATGTAACATATGATTGTATGTATAACTAAATGGATCACATCGACTAACAAAACGGATTAGTTTTTGGGTTTAAAAATTAGCGAATATTACAAGATTCACAACTTTTGGGAATTTCATCCCGAAATTAAAATTAATACAAAATAACCAATACATGAAGTTGTATTTAAAAGTTTTAACAATTTTATGAGTACATAATTAAATAAAAATAAATAAATACCACAAACCTTTGAATGGTCCGAAAGACGCCACAAATGGGAATATAACAAGAACACTTATATTAAGGATGTACCAGCGGCGTATCCACAATGCCTTTATCATACTACATTTTTCCCGTTTTTCATGATCATTCCAGGTTTTGAGTTATTGCACACAACCATAATTATTATGTCTTCCATGCGAGGAGTTGGATAATTACGTGTCAACCCATATTACCTTTATCGTCGGATGGTCCACATATTCCGTACCATCGTGTCGGTTTTAAGATAAAATAAATTCTTATACGAAGACTTTTAAATCAATAAAAATAAACTATATAGTTTAGTGATCGATAAACGTAAATTATCGGAAATATTATATTAATGATAAACGATGAACAAAAATACATCGAAACGAAAAAACGGGTCAATTTAACGAATACAAATACATATTCAAATAAAACGAAAAAAATGACGATGTCACTTGAGATTATAATATATACATACACACACACACATATGTATATGTATTTATAAACAAAACCGAAAATTTAAAAATGGGGCGGGTTTGAAAATAACGAATGTTACATCATCCCATGGCATAGCCATGGCAACCTCAGCCCCGAGAGAGTACTTCTCGCTATTCAACCAAGTGAAGGCATAATGAAGGAACACGCTTTCCGTCCGAACAAACCATTGGAAGAGGATGGTAGCACCCTTGACCACAACGTATTTGGGCTGGTTAGCATTCGTTAATTGCTTGAAGGAGCAAGCAGTTGGTTTGGATTCATGGATGTGGTAGCAGTACTCACGGTTTGAAGTTGAGAAATGAGTGTCGGAAAAGCTTCCACGATTTCCTTCTCAATGCGAGACGGCATGCTACGGCCAGAGTTGCTGGTACAATGGTTATGGTTGATGAGATGGAAAGACATACTGCAAGGATAAAATGTGTAATATTTCATGAGAATCGGGTAAGTTTTGTAAGTATAAGAGTTTGCGTAAATTGATAATTGTGAATTTAATTAATAATTTGTGGTTGAGATCGCAGTTGAGGTTGTGAATTTTATCACTTAAGAAACTTGATTACGTCATTATGAAAAAAAATGCATTAATATAACTTAAAATGAGATATATGGTTTCATTTGTTGGTTAGGGCTTCATGAACCACCATGGTTTTTTCCAACAAAACAAAAAATATCCAAAAACCAAATAAAATTCGTTTTTGAAATATCCATGTATCACCATGGTTTTGCTTCAACAAAGTTGATTAAAATCGAATGGGGGGTGTTGAGTAGATGGTTGAAGTAATTCGGGAACCACCCCGTATTTATATACTTCACCCATCTATTCAACTAAAACACAATACGAAAGAACCGAGTAAGCCACGAACCACCGTGAATTAGGTTTTAAATTAGGGAGATTTACATATATCCCCTCCTTAACTTCATTTATTACATATATCCCCAACCCAAAACTTAAAATTACATATATCTCCTTCTTTATAAAATTACACATTATGACATAAATGCCCTTTTAAACTTCACTAAGAATTTTAAATTAATAAAAATCTAAACCTATTCTGAATTTGTTCTCATCGGCCTTTCAATTCGGAGCATGTATGAGATTGAGTTTGAAAAATGCTTATTGGCTTATTGGCTTTTTCAAAAAGCCATTTTGAAAAGCCAGAATTTGGGGCTTTTGGAAAACTGCTTTTTAACCTTTTCAAAAAGCTAAAATAAAAAAGATTTTTGTGATTTCCAAACACCTTTTAACTTATTTGATTTTTGAAAACACCAATAAGCCAATAAGCACTTTTTAAACTCAATCCCAAACTTGCTCTCAATTAACCATGACAATCAATTTTCTTAATTGGTATCTGGGTTTTCATATGTTGGCCTACGTTTCAGCTGACACAAGACAAAAGACGAGTAGACTAACGGCTGCTGCGATGTTTTCGGCAGCAGCGGCAGATCAAGATCAGAGATGGTGTTAAATAATTTCCGATGATGGTGGTGTTGTGACGATGGTGGGACGACAAGACTGAAGAAGATGACGGCGACGCTTAGGGTTTCGCCGAAATGCTAAATGTTCTTCGGTGAAACTAAAGCCTAGTGATGACGGTTAGATTAGACATAATCAATGATATGCTGGTGCTAATTGTCTAATCAAATGCATGAGATAACGATGGTAGGCAAGGAGGCGTACGGTTCACCTGATGTAGATTTTTGTTTTTATTAATTTCTAATTTCATTGTGGGTAATCCATCTTGTGCAGATAACTGAATATTGGTAAATTTTTTTAATTTGTAAATTTTGAGTTTTTAATAAATAAAGGGTAGAGTTGTCATTATTTGATTTATTTTTAATAAAATAAATCAAGATGGGTAAATTTGATATTTTTATGTTAATAAAGGGGATATATGTAATTTTAAGTTTTAGGATTGGGATATATGTAATAAATGAAGTTAAGAAGAGGATATATGTAAATGCCCCTATAAATTAAGGGTGTGATCATCACATGACCATGTTTGATACAATGAGGGTAGTAGATTCGTGGACCTTTGATGTGATATGCTTTGGCCTAATAAGTTTCACACCCCCACCAAACCCTCTAGGAAGGCAACTGGGTCTTACGGTTGATTAAGATTTATGCGCATTGCACTTCCTTAGGTTCGCATTCCTTGGTATCAAGGGTTCGGTGAACAAGTGTGTCCCCCTTCCAGTTACAATGTAACGCCCGTAAATTTCGTTAATCGGCTCGATCGTTTATAAATGTTTGTCAAAAAAGCCGAGGTTTCATCTTTCTAATTTGGAGCCTTGTAATGCGTTTTAAAAGTCCGTTTATACATCCTTTTTTCCCAAACATCCCCTCTCATAACTTAAAGTATTATATTAGTATGTAGCACCTGACATTTTCGTTTAACGGCATGCACGTTGTAGAGTTTGTATATTTATCGGGTTTGAACCGGCTTACTTCGGGGACCTCCTTGTCATATCCGTAAGTTGAATTAATTAACTTTCCACTCAAGTTGTTCCACCTTTCTTATATGAGGGACTAGAATGTAACTTGTTTTTTTATTTCATAAAAGAAAAACCCTAGCCCCATCCCTTTTGGCCGATCGCAAGAGAGCAGCAGCAGCAGGGGTTCTTTTTCCTTTTTCCAGCCATAATCTAAGTACAAAACTCATATTCAAGGTTAGTCCGATGTTCCTACTAGTCTTCTATACCTTAATTGATCATATTAACGCGCTTATTGGTCATTAGGGTTGAGTTTTGGTTAAAACGATTTCTGACAGATTCATTCTCGTTTATTGTTTGTTCTATAAGTCAATGAAAATATATTGTTTTTGGTCTATTATTGTTTCTATGATATTCTAATTTGAGTCTAGTTTCCAAAAAAGTATAATACGTAATTTTTGGACGAGATTTGAATACTTTTTATGATTTTATAAGATCAAGTGTCAAAATTGATGCGGGATCACGGATTCTGGTGTGTCTTCCCGACATCATAACTCTTTTTCGACAAGACCAAATTGGTTGGTTCTAGTTCTGAAAGTTAATATTTTGAGTTAGGAACCAAACCCAATTGGAATCGTTTAATTTGGCTGGGTAATGATTTTTAAAAAATAAAACCATTTTGTTGCTCACTGAAATAGCTGCACATACCTTTCTGCGTTAGAGGAATATTTATGATTTTTGTGTCCACTAGAAAAATATAATAAAAATATTTTGATAAACCTAAGACATTTATTAAAGTCTGGTAAAAATTTAATAATTTATTTCAAAGTTTATCATATGTAATTAAATGCATCTTCGCATGCTAAAATCTGCACGTTTAACTTGTTATTGATCGATAAGTTCATTTTAGGCTTAACCGGTGGATGTTCAATTGTGTTCTTGTTGGGGCTGTTTGAAGTGAGTTTTTACACCACCATCTTCCTAGGTATGTCTAGTATTACATACTTTAAAATCATGTCCTTTGGTGTTTGTTGGTTTGGTCAACTAGTTGTAGTTTGAAAGATTGTTTTCGGTTGGCTAGAATAGTGTTTTGTTGCGTTTAACGTAAGGGATGAAGTAAGTGATGACCAATTCAGTTCGGAAAGTTTCGGGTTAATGTACGGGCTGAATTGGTTGCCGGTTACTCAAACGAGTCGGTACAACACCCATTCGCGTTTATTGATTAGTCGGTGCGTTGTGCTTGCGAGTTACCGACCCATTTGACTCATGTAGCGTCGTGTGGACTTGCTGGATGTGAATTTATCATATTGGGTCCACACGGGGCTGAGTTGGATGTTAATTGCCTAAACGACTGTAAGGCCCTGAATCCCGGGAATCCTATAGTTGGTAATCACATCTATAATTTCACAAAAATTTAAAACCAAACAATTCATTTTATTTAAAACCAGTTCAGAGTAAATAACAGCGGAAAAAGTGTAAGTATTTAAAAATCTCAAACACGGGTACAGGTGTCCAAATCAAATGTAAAGAAAATATTTGTTTTATTTGAATTCCTCGACCAAAAATGCCTTCAACCTCCCGAGTAGCATCCAGCACGTCCAAACTGTAGCATCCACTTCTTAACCTGAAAGTCAATCTAACATACACACCAAGTCAGCTTGAGCTGAGTGAGTTCAAGTTTTCATAAACAATAATTCATACTTTATTTCAAAACTATAGTTATAAACAATAGAGAGGATAAAATAAAATAAATAATATAATTCACCAAGTAATACAATCATCATCGAACACACGTACACGGGCCTCTCCACCACCAGTCAAGACTCGAGTAATATATTTGACCCGGACGCGGTAAGACCTAAGCATGTGACACGAGCCTCTCCACCACGAGTCAAACCCGAGTAATATATTTGACTCGGTCACAGCTTACACATCCGAGCACGAGATACGGGCCTCTCCACCACGGGTACAACCCGAGTAATATATTTGACCCGATCCCGGCTCACACATCCAAGCACGTGATACGGGCCTCTTCACCACGGATAAATAATATCAATAGTAATAATTACGATAGTCATACCAAAAGTTTAAAAAGTAAAAGGGTGCATCCATCAAATCATCATTACCGAAAACTAAACATTCTCATACATACATATACAAAATGTATATGTAAACATCCTTTCAATTACATCCCTATATATATAACAGTATATATATATAACATCCACGTATAACATCAGGGTCGAGCAAACGTACAACCCAAACACGTAACATCAGTGCATGCAAACACAAAGTAGGCATACACAACATCAGTAGTCGAAACGACTACAAAATCGCCAAATATAGGCCAAGCAATAATGTATGTATATATATATATATATATGTATATATATATATATATATATATATTTAACATCCCAAGGCCTACCATATACTAGCAAGCCTATATAAAATCGTTTAAAACATTTCCTCATGTAAGAAAACACTTAGGTGTGCATGCTAGCCCAAAAGTAAAAAGGGCATCATTAACTCACCTGAATCAATAGAACACCTACAACGGGCTAGGAAATCCCTAATTGCACAATCACAAGCGAGGGCCTATAAATTATACACAACGCGTTACTAAACTAGACCGCAAGGACACACCTGCCTAATGGGCCGCTCAAGCCCAACACTTTGGCCCAAGGCCCACCAACTTGGCCCAAGGCCCAACACTTGGCCCAAGGCCCAACACTTGGCCCAAGGCCCAACAACTTGGGCCGAGGCCTAACCCAAACCCAATTACTTTACCTCAGCCCCTAAAATCTTACAACTAACCAAATCCACCTTACGATTATGGCCGGGGCTAACCATGATGCACAACTCGTACACCGGTAATCAAATCGAGTCGAATACGCGCGTAATAATTCTTAAAACCAATTGTCAAACGAATCAGCCCCAAACAGACCAAATTCCCATCTTCACCTTTTCTTACATCATAATTATGTCACCCGAGTTGATAGGGTTGACGGTTCCTTTTTACAACTTTCAATTTAACATTTAAACGAAAATTCGCGCACCGCCGACTCGATTGACCAACCCCCAACCAAAACAGCCCCGTGTATCAAAAATATAATTTTCCCACAGCCCTTAAACCCCCCCTAGGGCTGTACAAACTGATTTGGTCAGTCATCCAATTGTTTAACTCATCAAACTCAACAATTGCCAATCATATACCCGATAAACCCTAGTTTTCGAACTAAAATCGATTGACCGACCTAAACACCTCCATTGGCCATGAAATTTTAGTATGATGTAAATGACATACCTAGTAAGATTTTGGTGCAAAAACCCTAATCAAAACAGCCCCAGAATTCCTCAATTGGACAGCCACCACACAAGTCTATAACAAGTCGTTTAACAATCAATACGCGATGTCTAAGGATGGTTTAAGGTGTAAAAGACTAGAAGGGACATGGGACTAACCTGGAATTGGATTTTTACGGCCTAATCACACCTGCAAAAGAGAAAAATCGGGGGTGCTTGGCTCTTGCTTTCAGCCGATCGCATGTTGGGGGGTGTTAGGGTTAGGATTGTTTGTTTTATGATATAAAATAATAATTTGCACTCTAGTCCCTCCAGTACGAAGTGTGTAGCGACTTGGGTGGAAATTTAAGTGAGAAACGTTTTCAAGGATGGTCAAGGAGCCCTCGGAAGGATGCCGGGCTAATCCTGGAAGGTGAACACAACACTACAAGGTTAAACCTTTTATCGGAAATTTACGGACGTTACAAGTCTACCCCCCTAAGAATGGGATTCGTCCCCGAATCCCGCTACAGAGGAACAAGCGCAGGTTGCGACAATTCAAAACATCACATCATACACAGAACGGGTATAACTAGTACCCCTACTAATGATCTCGCACTACCCCTTGTCAAACGATCACACACGAAAGCATTCGAGAGGGAGATAAATAGAAAGCGCAATGTAACAAAATAAAATGTTCATAAGGGTTACCTGAAATGGTGTCCGTGACCTCCTTTGACTCCTTTGTCGAGATACTAAAGGCACTCGCTTTAACCTTCGGTCTTTCTTCCATTCTCCCCTTCGAGGAAGTCCCCCGCTCGGACTCCCCCGCCCTATTGGTATGGCAATTTGACGCTAAATGTCCAGACCCCCTACATAGGAAACAAATCAAAGTCGGGCACTCATGGCTGGCGTGTCCAGTCTCCCCACAACGAAAACAGGGCTTAGCCCCAGGCCTGCATTCCCCCTGATGCGGCTTCCCGCACTTCCTGCATCCATCGCTATATCCCTTACTCTTACGATCCGACATCTCCGTCCTCACTTTCTTCCCAGCCGACACAGAATTATTGCCCCCATAATGTTTTCTGTTGGAGTTAGAGCTCGGTTTCCAATCCTTTCCAGATTCAGCTGGGCTCACCATCTCTCTCTGTTCATATAATGTACCTGCTAGGGTAACCACTGAATGGAAAGAGCTCATGCCGGTGGTCACCTCACCCCTACAAACATCTACCGGTAGACCCTCACGTATTTTTGATTCTTTTGTCTTCAGGTGTAACTAGATCGGGACATAGGTGAGCCATTTGGTTGAATTTTGTAGTATACTCTCGATCTGACATATCACCCGCTTCTAAAACTAAGAACTCCTACTCCATCTTATCAAATTCATGCGGAGGACAAAAATGATCAATGACCAACTGTTTCAACTCTTCCCAAGCCAACCTCCTAATAGAACGATTACCCATAGCCTGAGCTAGATTATCCCACCAACACAGCACCTCGGAACGAAACGAGACAGTAGCATAAGTTACCATATCCTCCTCTATGCACTTACTAACCCTCAATACGGCTTCCATCTCTCTAACCCACTGATGAGCAGCCAACGCATCTTTAGTACCATCGAAAGGGGGAGGGTCGCACTTCTTGAAATCCCCATACAAACAACCTCTAGAAGGCACCCTAAATGCACGAACTTCTTTCTCCTTCTCACTTGACACCACCACTTTGTCTTCAACCTGAGTCTCTTGTCCCTTTCCCTGTTTATCTGCACTCTTCCCAACCATAGACTCTTTTGCAACCCTAACCGCCTCAGCAACAATCTCGGGAATAACGCTCTGAAGAACCTGATAAACCTCATCTGCGATGGCCGGGCGTATAGCAGGACCTAAAATGGGGTTATCCCCTTCCCCTTGAACCGGGGTTTCCTCCTGCTGGGATGTAGGAATCTCACTCTCTGCCTCGGCATGCGGCTTACGACCACGGCCGCGAACATTCGGGCGACGTCTCTTAGTAGTATGAGTATTAACCATAACTTATCCCTACAAAGACAGAATTTTAACACGGTCAAGTACAAGTGGTATTTAGAACATGTAAGGTAATGGTAAACTGCTAATAACGTTGATCAGGTGTTATTAATTGTTTACTTTACCCGCCCATCCTAAGCACTTCCTGCCCCTAACCATATTAGCATCCCATCTAACATTTAAGCAAATAGGCACATAATAAAACTCTAATAATCCTAAAAACGAACAAACAAATATGAAATTTACCTCTTGGCGTGCAGCTACTCGCGGTTGGCATTTCTAGTCTTTTCTTTTACAGTTCGAGCCCAAGCATTCGGGAACGCTCGGATCCCTCGAACCATGGCTCTGATACCAACTTGTAAGGACCCGAATCCCGGGAATCCTACAGTTGGTAATCACATCCACAATTTCACAAAAATTTAAAATCAAACAATTCATTTTATTTAAAACCAGTTCAGAGTAAACAACAGCGGAAAAAGTGTAAGTATTTAAAAATCCCAAACACGGGTACAGGTGTCCAAAATCAAATGTAAAGAAAATATTTGTTTTATTTGAATTCCTCGACCAGAAATGCCTTCAACCTCTCGAGTAGCATCCGGCACATCCAAGCGGTAGCATCCACTTCTTAACCTGAAAGTTAATCTAACATACACACAAAGTCAGCTTGAGCTGAGTGAGTTCAAGTTTTCGTAAAAAAAAATTCATACTTTATTTCAAAACTATAGTTATAAACAATAGAGAGTATAAAATAAAATAAATAATATAATTCACCAAGTAATACAATCATCGTCGAACACACGTACACGGGCCTCTCCACCACGAGTCAAGACTCGAGTAATATATTTGACCCGGACACGGTAAGACCTAAGCATGTGACACGAGCCTCTCCACCACGAGTCAAACCCGAGTAATATATTTGACTCGGTCACAGCTTACACATCCGAGCACGAGATACGGGCCTCTCCACCACGGGTACAACCCGAGTAATATATTTGACCCGATCCCGACTCACACATCCAAGCACGTGATACGGGCCTCTTCACCACGGGTAAATAATATCAGTAGTAATAATTATGATAGTCATACCAAAACTTTAAAAAGTAAAAGGGTGCATCCATCAAATCATCATTACCGAAAACTAAACATTCTCATACATACATATACAAAATGTATATGTGAACATCCTTTCAATTACATCCCTATATATATATAACAGTATATATATATATATATATAACATCCACGTATAACATCAAGGTCGAGCAAGCGTACAACCCGAACACCTAACATCAATGCATGCAAACACAAAGTAGGTATACACAACATCAGTAGTCGAAACGACTACAACATCGCCAAATATAGGCCAAGCAATAATGTGTATATATATATATATATATATATATTTAACATCCCAAGGCCTACCATATACTAGCAAGCCAATATAAAATCGTTTAAAACATTTCCTCATGTAAGAAAACACATAGGTGTGCATGCTAGCCCAAAAGTAAAAAGAGTAAAAAGGGCATTATTAACTCACCTGAATCAATCGAACACCTGCAATGGGCTAGGAAATCCCTAAGTGCACAATCACAAGCGAGGGCCTATAAATTATACACAACGTGTTACTAAACTAGACCGTAAGGACACACTTGCCTAATGGGCTGCTCAAGCCCAACACTTTGGCCCAAGGCCCACCAACTTGGCCCAAGGCCCAACAACTTGGGCCGAGGCCTAACCCAAACCCAATTACTTTACCTCAGGCCCTAAAACCTTACAACTAACCAAATCCACCTTATGATTATGGCCGGGGCTAACCATGATGCACAACTCGTCCGCCGGTAATCAAATTGAGTCGAATACGCGCGTAATAATTCTTAAAACCAATTGTCAAACGAATCAGCCCCAAACGGACCAAATTCCCATCTTCACCTTTTCTTACATCATAATTATGTCACCCGAGTTGATAGGGTTAACGGTTCCTTTTTACAACTTTCAATTTAACATTTAAACGAAAATTCGCGCATCGCCGACTTGATTGACCAACCCCCAACCAAAACAGCCCCGAGTATCAAATATATAATTTTCCTATAGCCCTTAAACCCCCCTAGGGCTGTACAAACTGATTCGGTCGGTCATCCGATCGTTTAACGCATCAAACTCAATAATTGCCAATCCTATACCCTATAAACCCTAGTTTTCGAACTAAAATCGATTGACCGACCTAAACACCTCCATTGGCCATGAAATTTTAGTATGATGTAAGTGACATACCTAGTAAGATTTTGGTGCAAAAACCCTAATCAAAACAGCCCCGGAATTCCTCAATTGGACAGCCACCACACAAGTCTACAACAAGTCGTTTAACGATCAATACGCGATGTCTAAGGATGGTTTAAGGTGTAAAAGACTAGAAGGGACATGGGACTAACCTGGAATTGGAGTTTTACGGCCTAATCACAGCTGAAAAAAAGAAAAATCGGGGGTGCTTGGCTCTTGCTTTCAGCCGATCGCAAGTTGGGGGGTGTTAAGGTTAGGATTGTTTGTTTTATGATATAAAATAATAATTTGCACTCTAGTCCCTCCAGTACGAAGTGTGTAGCGACTTGGGTGGAAATTTAAGTGAGAAACATTTTCGAGGGTGGTCAAGGAGCCCTCGGAAGGATGCCGGGCCAAGCCCGGAAGGTGAACACAACACTAAAAGGTTAAACCTTTTAACGGAAATTTACGGACGTTACAACGACTCTTAAACGCACGTGTTAGTTTTAGCTAGTTCTTCCAGGGGTAATTTGGGAATTCTTTAATCCCGGGAGTATCTAAGGGTCGTGTTGGTAAACTTAAGGCCCAGGGGCTGTTATGATTGAGTTTGATGAGGTCGAGGCTTTAGGTAACTCGAACCATGTTAGAACGCCTCGTAAGATAAACGAGTCGATTCGGTACCGTTAGTAATTATTGTTCGTAATCCGACAGGCTTTTGAGTTGTGGGAGTACTTAAGGGTCCTCTAGCCCATTGTGATTGAGTGCCTCATGTCAGGTGAGTTCATGATGCCCCTTTTTAATCTTTTTAGGTTTTGGGCTAGCATACACACCATATTACAATTTTACCTTATTTTACTTGTTACAACTATTTGGATGGTATTACATAGCCTCTTTCGTATATGTGGATTTATGAAAATATGTGTGATTTATATTTTATGCCTTAGGATATTTTAGACTCGTTTATGGTCTTATATTCCTTAAGGTTATATATATTATTTATGGTCTAGGCTTAAGGATATTATTAGGCCTAATATTGATTCCTAGATTATCCATTATTTATGGATTGAATGTGATGATATGGTTTGGTGAATGTTTGAATTAGATGTTTATAAGTGTGTATGTGAATGTGTATGTTTTGGTAAACTGTGACCGGGTCAAATATATTACTCGGGGAAGGCCCGAAGTGAAGAGGCCCGTGTTGCATGTTTATGTCCCGGCGGGTCAAATATATTACTTCGGGATGACCCGGGGTGAGGAGGCCCGCCGTTCTATTAAATCAAGGTCGGGTCAAATATATTACTTGGGGAATACCCGGGGTGAGGAGGCCCGTATCACGTGTTTAGGTATGTTAAACTGTGACCGAGTCAAATATATTACTTGGGGATGACCCGGGGTGAGGAGGCTCGCGTTGCGTGATTTTTGGTTTTGTTAAACCGCGACCGGGTCAAATATATTACTTGGGGAAAACCCGGGGTGAGGAGGCCCGTGTTGCGTGTTTGATCAAGAAAAGATACTTATTATTTTATTTATTTATGATTTGATTAAGAAGAGTTATTTATGATTTAATTGACTTATGATTTGACCAAGGAAAGTTATCTATCTATTTACTTATGATTTCTCCTACATTTTATACCTATGGAGTTAAATTATTTAATGGATGTTACTTATTGAAAACTTGAACTCACTCAGCTCAATCTGACTTTGTGTGTACGTTAGATTGACTTTCAGGTTGGGGATTGGGATTACCGCTTGGACGTGCTAGAGACTACTCGGACGGTTGGAGGCATATCTAGTCGAAGAATTGATAACGCAAACTTTTTCTTTTAATTTATTACTATAAGCATTTAAATTTTGGTTTTGGGCACTCTTCCCGGTTTTTGGGGATTTTGATGTTTATTATTCCGCTGTTTATTACTCTGAACTGATTTTAATAAGATGAACATGTTTGGTTTTAAATTTTTGAGAATTTTTGGATATAATTACCAATTGTAGGATTCACGAGGTTCGGGGTCTTACATACTACATATCCATCACACGAATCATCCTCAAGGAGAGGGGAATAAAAAGGTGGGATTTCTTAAGTTATTTCCCAATTAAAAATCATCCTAGAGTTTCGAAATCGGTTTTGAGAGTGTGGCATAGCCTTAGAATGAGTGTGTGCTTTTGTGTACAATTTTATTTGATAAACAATTTACATATTCTAAGCTATGTACAAAAACTTAAGCAAGTAGGGTGCACGGATAGGAAACGTATAGGGACCCTATGCATGCTACTAAGTCGTTACGTCTAATCACCTTTCTTATAGCCTTCGGCTCATATGATCATAATAAATAAGGATGAGAATGAAATACCAACCATAACTGTAAAATAAGTACATGGTCACATTCGCACGTATCAACTAATTGAGCAATTGCATATCTACACAAATAGTGGAAGTGTAGTGAAAATATACATCTATTTAACTTGTGAATGCATAACGCCCCCAAAAATGTAAATCGGTAAAAATGAGGGTTGTTATTACTCACCTTAATGAGTGAAATAAGTGACGAGTCGGCGGTAAAAGTTAAGATAGAAATAGCCTAGCTCCTCGGGATACGTCGACAAAAGTTCCTAGTTGTTAACGGTAACATTAATTAATTATAAACGAAATAATAATAAGACTTATGACGGGTTTAAGTAAAATTGTAATTAAAATATTATTAGCTTAACTATCATTATTATTATTATTATTATTATTATTATTATTATTAAGCTTATGTTTGATTTCCAAATAGAAATAAAATTATCTATAATAACGTATATATTAACGGGAAAGCTATACGAAAATTTTATTTTGAACATTTAATATAGTTCGGTTCATTAAGCGAGTGGTAAAAAAAAACTTTCTTTTTCTTTATAAAAATAAATATACATACATACATACATATATATATATGTATGTATATATATGTAGTGGGAGAGGATCAAGAGAAAACTCATCTTTAGAGAGAAACCTTATAAACTACTAAATAATTATTTTTAATTAAAAATAAAAAAATATTTTCAAATTTCCATTTTTTGCCATTATTCTTATATTTTGTTACCCTTCAGTCGAAAAAAAAAATAAAAATAAAAAAAAACAAAAAAAACACTGTAACGCACATACATATTATTGTGCGATACTATTGTATTACACTTGTGTATTACTATGTATTTTTATATTCAATAGTGTTTAATTGTGGGAGAGCCTGTTAGGATCTAGATCTTAGGATGACATTGTGTTATTCGTTGATACGGTATACGATTAAGCCAGATTACGTTATGTGTGTGTACTGTGTGTGTTGAGAGTGAATTCGGGCAGAGTAACGACTCAGAGATGGAGATAATCAGAACGATAAATAAAACAAATAATAAGAAAAATGAAAATAAAAATGATTCAACCGAGCTGTTGAATATCTGTTAATGTTTTAAAACCATTTATACTGAGCAAGTATTGAAAACGTGTTTTATCAAATGCCTTGGTATAAAGATCAGCCTTTTGAAAATCCGTGTGAATTTATCAATAGAAATTAATTTCTTTTCAAAGGAATCACGTATAAAGTGATAACGGATTTCAATGTGTTTAATTTTCAAATGATGAACCGGATTTTTGGTGATAGAAATAGCGGACGAATTGTCAATAAAAATAGGAGTAGTAAGAAAGTTCAAACCGTAATCCCGCAAATGTTGCTGGATCCAGAGAACCTATGAGCAGCAACTCGAGGCCGCCACATACTCCGCTTCGGCTGCTGAAGTTGAGACCGCCGTCTGCTTCTTACACTGCCAGGAAACAAGCCGATTTCCTAAAAACTGACAACCCGCAGTTGTAGACTTGAAATTGATCTTACATCCTCCATAGTCCAAATCAGTAAAAGCGGTGAGATCAAACTTATCGTCCTTGGGGTACCACAACCCAATGTCGGGATTTCCCCTCAGATAATGTAAGATGCGCTTTATTTCCGCCAGATGAGTCACTCGGGGACTCGATTGGTACCTGGAACACAAACAAACAGCAAACATTATATCAGGTCGAGATGCAGTCAAATACATAAGAGATCCGATCATTGCTCGATACAATGTTGGATCTACGGTATCCTCCAATTCATCCGGTGATAAATTGTGACCCACGGGAAGAGGTGTCGAAGGAATCTTGCCGTCTGATATCTTGAATCGGCTCAAGACATCGTTCATGTATTTGGTCTGATGGATGAAAATCCTGAAATCAAACTGGTGAACCTGCAATCCTAAGAAAAAACTCATCTCTCCCATCGAACCCATCTCGAATTTAGTTTGCATTGTCTTCTCGAAATCTTTGCACAGGCTGTCGTTTGTTGAACCGAAAATAATGTCATCCACATAGAGTTGGACGAGGAGCAGATCATCACCAACGTTCTTGTAAAACAAAGTAAAATCCACAATTCCCCTCTTGAATCCACTTTCAATCAAATGGTCAGCCAAC
>NW_027502233.1:0-53140 GCF_021521415.1 Bidens hawaiensis
ATCCTCAAGGGTTTGGATGGTTCGCTCAGACTGTCCGTCAGTCTGAGGATGATATGCAGTACTCATGTCCAAACGAGTTCCTAACGCAGATTGGAGAGATTTCCAAAAGCGGGATATAAAACGGCCATCGCGATCGGATATTATGCTCAAGGGAGTACCATGACGGCAGACAATTTCTTTGACATATAGATGCGCAAGTTGTTCAACACGGTAGGTTTCACGAATGGGCAGAAAGTGGGCAGACTTGGTCAATCGATCCACTATTACCCAAATGCTATCATGTTTGCTTGCGGTCGAGGGTAACTTGGTGATAAAGTCCATTGCTATACTTTCCCATTTCCACGTAGGAATTTCTGGTTGTTCGAGCAAACCAGATGGGCGTTGATGTTCAGCTTTTACCTTAGAACAAGTTAGGCATTTAGCTACGAACACAGCAATATCCTTTTTTCATACCGGGCCACCAATAAGTAAGGCGCAAATCTTTGTACATTTTTGTCAGCGCCAGGATGAATGGAATACCGAGTTTTGTGCGCTTCACTCAGTATGTCAGTGCGAAGAATCTCATCATTGGGAATCCAGAAGCGATTGAGATAACAGAGAGTTCCATTCAGGTTAGGGACTAGATGCGCTTCTGCACCACACGCTAACTCGGCGCGTAGGTTGCCTTTGCTGATCGATGCGCGCTGCGCGTCGCGAATGCGCGATTCAAGATTGCTTTGGATCGGCGCGAAGTGAAGCTGCGTGCGCGGCAAAATACAATTGAGTTGACTGGGTTTGCGGCTGAGCGCATCGGCTAACACATTAGCCTTTCCAGGGTGATATCGGATCTCACAATCGTAATCGCTGATGAGTTCGTTCCATCGGCGTTGTCTCATGTTAAGTTCCTTTTGATCAAAAATGTGCTGAAGGCTTTTATGGTCGGTGTAAATGATGCACTTAGTACCATAGAGGTAGTGTCTCCAGATTTTTAAGGCAAATACAACTGCGCCAAGTTCGAGGTCGTGAGTCGTATAATTCTTTTCATGAATTTTGAGTTGCCTTGACGCGTAAGCGATAACCTTGCCTCGTTGCATAAGTACACAACCGAGACCTTGGTTGGAGGCATCACAATAAACGACAAGGTCGTCAGTACCCTCTGGTAACGTTTAGAACAGGAGCTTCGCACAACTTTCGCTTGAGCGTTTGAAAGGCTTCTTCTTGCTTCGAGCCCCAAATATACGGTTTGCCTTTGTGCGTTAATGCTGTTAAAGGCAAGGCGATTTTTGAGAAGTTCGAAATGAATCGCCGGTAGTAACCAGCTAAGCCCAAAAAGGAACGGATTTCGGTAGGAGTGGTCGGTGTAATCCAGTGCTTGATTGCTTCAATTTTGGATGGGTCGACATGAATACCCATCTTGTTTACAACATGACCAAGAAACTGTACTTCGTCAGACCAAAACTCACACTTGGAGAGTTTGGCATAGAGTTGTTCGGTTCGAAGCTTTTGCAACACCAACAGAAGATGTTGTTCATGCTCGGCCTTGGTTTTGGAATATACCAGAACGTCATCGATAAACACGATCACGAATTGGTCCAAGAAAGGCCTACACACCGGTTCATTAGATCCATGAAGACAGCGGGTGCGTTGGTTAAACCGAAGGGCATGACCAAGAATTCAAAATGACCGTAGCGGGTTCGAAAGGCAGTTTTGGGAATATCTTCTTCGCGGATACGCAACTGGTGATAGCCAGAACGGAGATAGATTTTGGAGAAACAAGAGGCACCTTGGAGTTGGTCAAAGAGGTCGTCAATACGCGGTAAGGGGTACCGGTTCTTAATGGTGAGCTTGTTCAGCTCGCGGTAATCGATACACATGCGAAACGAACCGTCTTTCTTTTTAACGAACAAAACCGGAGCACCCCACGGCGAAGAGCTAGGGCGAATGAATCCTTTATCGGTCAACTCTTGAAGTTGACTTGCTAATTCTTGCATTTCAGCGGGTGCAAGTCGATAAGGAGATTTGGCTACGGGGGATGCACCAGGAACAAGATCAACACGAAACTCGACTTCCCGAGCAGGAGGTAAACCAAAAAGATCTTCGGGAAAGACTTCAGGAAAGTCACGCACGATGGGGATTTCATGAAGTTTCTTCTTTCCTTCATCGGGTTTGACCACATGAGCTAAGAACGCGACACATTTCTTTCGTAAAAGTCTTCGGGCTTCAGTGCATGACATAAGTTTAAGACCGTTAGATGGTTTCTCGCCGTAGATATGAAGATCTTGACCATTTTCCCGAGGAATGCGAATCAATTTCTTGGCGCAGATTACTTCGGCGCGATTTTGCGAGAGCCAGTCCATACCAATAATAACATCAAAACTTCCAAGAGGCATGGGAATTAGGTTGATTAGAAAATCGTGTTCATTAAGGTTAAGCGTGCAATCTTTGATCACGGAGTTTATTATAATTGTTTCACCGTTAGCCATTTCAACTGTAAAGTTTCCGTTTAAGTTTATTCGCGGGTCGCGCAAGTTTTTGTTCAAATGCGCGAGAAATAAAACTCCTATCGGCGCCAGTATCAAAAAGTATAGATGCATACTGTCCGTTAAGTAAAATGTACCATTAACCACGTCATTATTCGCTTGCGCTTGGTGCGCAGTTATATTAAAAGCTCGTTCGCGCGCCACTTGGTTTGAAATTTGGTTAACCGGATTAGCTTGCGTAATTTGTACTTGCAGTCTCGGGCAAGCGTTCCGGAAATGACTGGGGTCACCGCAGTTATAGCACGACCTGGGTCGTGGATTATGGTATGTTGATTGTGGGTTTTGCGGGTAGGTTGGTGGGTGTTGGCGCGATTGGGTTGGCGGGAAGGACTCTACAGTACTCAGCAGTGTGACCAATACGGCCACATCGGTTGCATTGTCGACACGGGGCTTGAGTTGGGTGATGAAGTTTACAGGTTGAGCAAAAGGGTTGGTTTCCTGTGTAAGGTTTCTTAGTTGACGAGGCAGGGAGCGCGGAATTGGTTAAGGCATAGTTATGGACTACAGGGGGTGTTGGGTAGGTTGACAGTGGGTTAGGAGCGTGTACTGGAGGTTGGTAGGCGGGTTGCTGGACAATGAGCGGGTTGGTAAGCGCGTAGGCTTGATGATTGGGTTTGTGCCTGCGTTTGAGGTTGTTACGGTTTGAGGGTTCTGGCTTGGTTTCTGTTGGTTCTGGGACAGTCTTGGTGAGTTTGGTCTTCTCGGCTCCCCGCAGGAACAGGGTTCCTGCCCTGACATGGTTGTCGCTGAGCACAGCGGCCAACTCGATGGCGTCAGAGAGGGTTACTGGGTTCCTGGCCCATACAGAATCTTGAATTTCCATGGGGAGACCCCCAAGAAACTTTTCGATGGCGCGGCGGGGAAGGGGTAACTAGGTGCGGGACAAGCAAACTTAGTTCGTGAAAGCGCGTAGCGTACTCGCGCGCTTCGCCACTGTACTGTTTCAAGTTCCAAAATTCCTCCTCAAGGCGCTTTACTTCGTTGGGATGGCAGAATTCTCGAGTCAAAAGATCCTTGAATTCTTCCCAGAGCATGCTAGAAGCAGCCTCTGCGCCACGCGCGTGAGCTACTCCGTTCCACCATGTAAGCGCCCTTGATTCCAGGACACTTGAGGCGTATAAGGTTCGTCGGTCTGGAGGGCAATGGGTATGGAGGAAGGTGTTCTCAATTTTCTCGAGCCATTGGAGCATTACGGTGGCTCCTTCGAGCCCTGTGAATTTCGGAGGGTTACTCGCATTAAAGGACTTAATATTGTATCCGGAGGGGTTGGTATTATTTTGATTTAAGGCTTGGGCTATTGCGGCGGCCATTTCCTGGGAACGACGCTGCATACGTCTGCGCGAGGCTTCTCTCCTCTGATGACGGCGAGCTGATAGCGGAGGCATTCTATAAAAGTTTTAGTTTTTGTTACTATCTTGGTATGGGAAATCGTTTTAGCGCAAAGTATATCATTGTAAAGCTTGTTTCGCGGAGTTAAATGCTATCAAATTTTGAAGTAAAATATGAATTTAAATGCAAACTTAATACAGGTAATGAATTCGAATTGAAAATCGATAATTCATGCATCACCATGACTTTTCAAATCTTCAATTTAAAATATACGAGTAAATGAGTATTGGAGGTTGACAATTCATGTATCACCATGACTTTTCAAATCTTCAATTTTAGAACATAAAGTTAATGGGGATTGAAAATCAACTATTCATGTATCACCATGACTTTTCGGATTTTCAATGTTAAGTCCCAACAACAAACGAATATGTAAGTAAAGAAACGAATTGAAATTTAACAATAAAAATCGAAAGATCGCGGATAAAACATGAAATCATGTGCTGCGTATGCGCAAGCATATTTTATAAATATCGAGTAATTAACAATTAGCGCGCAATCATGAGATTTTTCTCATGCGCGAGAAGGGACTCTTAGGTATTCTAGGTCGTTACGTCTAACCACCTAATCCTAAAGTCACGGAGCTCTGATACCAATCTGTAACACCCTGACCGATTGCGGATTATACATCGGGGCGCTACGAATTGTTTCATTACTCGTGACACTATTTGGGTGTCAATATTTGATAAATACATTTCATTGCGCATGCGCATAACACACCATAAAGTAACATAAATCACATATCATAACTCATAATATTCAAATACATAAATTTGTCTTGTTATATTTTAAACTAGGTCCAAAGTAAAAGAAAACATCCTACGTGTCCTCGAGTTTCCAAAAGCAGCTACAGCAAACCTGAACATGTGTTAAAATAAAACGTCAACACTTGCGTGTCGGTGAGAAATCAAGTTTAATAGATATAAATAGATAATAACAAAGCACTGCGCGCAACATGTGTATAACTGGTGTTCAACATAGTGTGTAAACAGATTGTGATCAAGCCTAAATAGATCATAGTTCATAGTTCATAGCGTGCTCCAAATCGAGCAAAAACAAATAATCATTCGTGTATGTGCAAACAAACCAAGAAAATCGTAACAACAGGTCTCCCGTGTTTATCTAATGGATCCATGAAAACTTCGGAATAGGCCGATCAAAGCGGTTAATGATCAACACATACAAATATACAACCCTAGTAAACGTCCATAACACATGGGTTTTGCGCACATAATTTCATAAACAAGTTTAAGACTCAAGTTGTACGAACACATGAACATCCCAAAACGTTAAAAATAAAAGGGGATTAGGTACGAGATTACTCACTTATAAAAGGTGCGTTGAAAGATAACGCAAGAACCAACTTTTAAACAAGCGAAAGTTAACCTATAAATAAGAGGTTATTGGTTTAACGATTGATTTTTATGTCTTGAATATATGCAAGTCACTTAAACAAATTATTTAAAAAAAAATTATATATTATATATTTACCGAGATTTCTGGGCAGAAAAGAAGAGAAGACGGAATGCAAAGAGGGGAGTGGAGGCGTCGCTGAGGATCTTCGGCTGAGAGTAAGGGAGAAAGATTTTGGGGGAGTGTTTAAGTGTTTGAGTGTAGTGTTTAATTATCCAAGAAATTAGTTTTATTTATAGGAAAACCCTAGGGAACACATCCCTTGAATTGGGGAAAAAGATCTTATCAAATCAAAGCAAAAGATATCAAAAGCAAAAGATATGGTGGCAGCTGCAGGGGATGGGGAAGGCTGACAGGTTACTGTTCATAGCATGGGAGGGGTCAGTCAAAGTACTGTTCAAGACATGGAAAAGAAGATTTTAAAAGATTATGCCAGTTACTTTTTCTAACAACCAAGAGGGTTGGTAAGCAAGCTGCGCCGAAAGTGACTTTTCGGACAGATGTCAGATCTGGCCTACTGTGCCCATACCTTGGCAGGTATAGCACAGAAGATAAGATATTTCAAAAGCATACAGGCTGGCTTAAACTGGAGAAAAGACTTAAGTGTCTAGCGCGAGAAGGCTTGAGTGCGCTGAGGGCGAAGGCAGACAGAACAATCCTTAGCGCGCCGCGGGAAGAACTACAATCCTTAGCGCGCCGCGGGAAGAACTACAATCCTTAGCGCGCCGCGGGAAGAACTACAATCCTTTGCGCGCCGCGGGAACAGTTCGTCTCGCGTATCGCAGGAACAGCTGGTCTTCACGCAGGCTTCCTTGTAAGGAGTCTGGTGCGTGGAGCTGCGCAGACATCCTTAGGCGGGGAAGAACCAAAGGACAAGCAAAGAGTTAAGAGAAAAAGGGGTTCAAGGCTTAAGGGATAAGCAGAGGGGCGGGACGGCGACAAGAGAGAAAAAGGGGCGGGACGGCGGAAAGGAATTATTATTATTATCATTATTATTATTAGTAATATATATATATATATATATATATTTGATAATTTTATAAAGATTATAATCAAATTTTAAATCTTAAAAAAAAATCGGATCCGAAAACGGGTACCTGGGTCGGGTCGGATTTGGGCAGTTGTCACACACAACATTTCTATTATCCCATGTTTCATCTTCCACTCCCAACGCCCAACAAACCAAATACTCCACATTCGTCAAAACCTCATGCAGCTCCGCCACTTACCCGTCCGCCTGCGTAAAATCCCTCCTCCCGTACGCCGCCACCGTCAAAACAAACCCCGTTAGGCTCGTCACAGTCGCCCTCTCCACCACCCTCAAATCCGCCAACGCCACACTCTCCACTATCACAAGACTATCGAAAACTAAACAAATAACCAAATGGGAGGCTGCATTGCTTAAAGATTGCATTGGGGATATTAAAGACTCAATGGATGAGAATAAAAGCTCCATCAAGGAGATTTCGGGTATTTCTAAGTCTGCCGATAAGCATCTTGCCATCTCCAACGCTCAGACGTGGACCAGTTCGGCCATCACCGATGAATATTCGTGCCTTGACGGGTTTTCGGATAGGAAAACTACCAATCCGGTCATTAAGCAGAAGATAAGGAACAGCATTGTGAATCTTGCAAGAGTTAGTAGTAATGCTTTGTATCTTATTAATCATCTCACAGTTTAAAATCTTTGTTTCAATAACTTTTATTTTGTTTTTGCATCAGTGAGATTTATAGTTTGGTTGCTTTAATTTCATGATAAGTTGATGTTTTGTAAATTACGTGATTCAGTATTATCAAGTATGTTTCCGAGTTTGTTATCTGTCATAGTTGTTATAGTTATTGTTGTTACTTTTTTTTTATCATTTTCTTTAAGTTTGATTTGCTATTTACGGAGTATTATTCTAACTTTGCTTTATAAAATTAATAAAATTAAGATAGTTATTGATTTTTTATCATTGTCATTTTTATATTTACTTTTGTTTTATTTAAGGAGACCTTATTTTCAGTTATTTATATATTTATTGTGGTGGTTTTGTTATGATAATTACCCACAAGTAGATTTGCTTTCGTATATTTAAAATTATTCTTGGATCAAGTGTACGTTTAATATATATATATATATACTAGTTTTTATTCCCCGTATTACGGGGGCTGTTTTATATTGTTTGTTCTAATATTTATTTATTTGTTGAATTTATATTTTTTTTATTGTATGAAAGTTAATAATATACTTATGGTTTGATGATAAATTGTTTCACAAATAAATGAGATGTTATAACCCAGTTTAAAAGTTATATGGTTTTGATGAGACCCAAGACCCGTTTATATTTTTTACTATAAAATTGGTTTTTTAATTATAAATAATATTTATGAAAATTAATAATATACTTATGGTTTGATGAGACACAAGACCCGTTATATTTTTTTTACTATCAAATTGGTTTTAAATTTAAATAATATCTATATCTTTTTTAAAATAAATAAGATATTAATTGTTATTATATCCTATTTTATAGGATTTTTACATCAATAATTTGGTGAGAATAATTTTTTAATTTAATGAGATGTTATAACCCGTTTAAGGAATATTTGGGTTTGGTAAGACCCATACTCATGAATTCGGGTCAAATGCATGAGAAGCCACCATTTAAAAATCAAGCAAATCTGGTGACTCCAAAAAATGGGGAGCGACCATATCACGACACGTTGGATTTTTACATCTTCGTTTATATATATATATATATTGGTTTATCATGAATGTATAGATTCGGATTACTGAATTTGATTTATTCCAATTGAGGTCGGTTTGATATTTTTCAGAGATTTATTTACAATTTTAAAACTATTTTGATTATTACCAATATATGCCGGTAAGATGGTCTTGAAAACAACTAAACTTAACAAACAAAGTACACTCATCAATATTTGGTGCAATTAGTCTATGTTTATACAATTAGTCTCGTTACAAGTGTTAGGTCTCGTACAGTGGCGGACCCAGGATTTTTTGTCAATGGGGTCCCAATTTTTCCGGTTTACAAAATTTTTTGGTCGGTCGTTATTCGGGTCGGGTCGAGAGGAGGAACATAATAAAACACGAAAATATGGTGTCATCGGGAAACGAGTAAGTAGAAAGAGTATAGATTAGAAACTAGATAGAACATACACTTTTAATTCATTTTTATTCATACCCGAAAAACATAAGCGTAAGCTATATATATATATGGTCTTACATGAATAACCAAGACATGAAAAACTAACTCTTACACAAATAAATGATTAATTATAATATACATACACAAGATAAATAATTTAAGTATATGTAAAACTCATGTTGTCATTATATATGTTGCATGGTAATAATAGTTATATGGGATAAACTAAAGTGATAATGGTTATATGGGATAAACTAAAGAAAAAACACAATACCCTAAGGTATGGTGAGACTTGAACCTGCAACCTTTCAAAGAAAAAACAAGGGACTTTCCATTAGACTAGTTCAGCCTTAATACTATGGGTTCCAAGTATTAATTTTTATGGGGTCCTTACAAAATTTAATATATCGTCTATAAGTAATTTTTAAAAAACATTGGTGTCCCGGGACTCCGATGGGAACTATGTGGGTCCGCCCCTGGCCTCGTAAACAAACTCCGTCGTGAGAGTAAGAGAATGTCTAGATAGAGGGAACAGGAGAGTAGTTCAATACCAAATTTTGGGCATTGAAAGCTTACCTATACTTTAGAGGGAGTATAAATATGTAGACACATGGTCTAATGTGATTGCACGCAGTGGCGGACCTAGGATTTTTTGTCAATGGGGTCCCAATTTTTCCGGTTTACAAAATTTTTGGGGTCGGTCATTATTCGGGTTGGGTTGAGAGGAGGAACATAATAAAACACGAAAATATGGTGTCATCGGAAACGAGTAAGTAGAAAGAATATAGATTAGAAACTAGATAAAACATACACTTTTAATTCATTTTTATTCATACCCGAAAAACATAAGCGTAAGCTATATATATATGGTCTTACATGAATAACCAAGACATGAAAAACTAACTCTTATACAAATAAATGATAATTATAATATACATACACAAGATAAATAATTAAGTATATGTAAAACTCATGTTGTCATTATATATGTTGCATGGTGATAATGGTTATATGGGATAAACTAAAGTGATAATGGTTATATGGGATAAACTAAAGAAAAAACACAAATACCCTAAGGTATGGTGAGGCTTGAACCTGCAACCTCTCAAAGAAAAAACAAGAGACTTTCCACTATACTAGTTAAACTTTAATAGTATGGGTTCCAAGTATTAATTTTTATGGGGTCCTTACAAAATTTAATATGTCGTCTCTAAGTAATTTTTAAAAAACATTGGTGTCCCGGGACCCGATGGGAACTATGTGGGTCCGCCCCTGTGGATGCGGTACATTAATAACATTTTAATGTTTGACAAAACATTAAAAGTGACTTCGGGAGCTCCGGATAATATGATTTCTTAGTTTGTTTGTGTCCCTAGCTTCCTTACATAACTTAATTTTCCCTAATATGCAACCTCTGTATAAGTATTTAGATAATTGGTAGCATTCATATGTGTTAATAAATTAGAGAATGCATGTCACTTTTCATGGGATTCTTTGATTGTAGGTAACTAGGTATAGGAAATGTTATTCCACACGAACCGAAAAAGGAAAAGGTAAAGAAGCATAATAAAATATATAAAAGGGAGTCAGGGAGATGTTGTAGGTAACAAAAACATCATATTTACAACTTCGAGTAATCAATGCACTTCATTTTAAATCAAAAGTCATGTCTCATTGTAATAAATCATGTTAGCTTTTGTAATTATGTAAATCAGTAAATGTAATACTGACTTAAGTCTGAAGAAGATTTGCACTCGGAAACCAGAACAGGGCTGACAGAAACCAACAAAACTGGGCTTGGGCTTAAAATTGGTGTTGTAAGATAAAGAGAATTCGTTTGAAGTTTGAGCAACCAACTGATATAAATAAACCATCTAGGATAGGGGTGTGTTTTTTAACCGTACCCGAATACCAAACCCGTCCGAAGTGGACCGAGACTCGAATAACCCGACCTGAATTTACCCAGCCGAATAACCTCTTAACCCGAACCGGAGATAAAATACTCGGGTTGGTATTTGGGGTGAAATACCCAAAATCGGGTAGATCCGAATAACCCGAATTAGGGGCAGTAAATTTCTAAAGTCGAATTTTTTATATGGTTAACCAATAACCAATGGTGTTTAATTTTTTTTAATAGGAATCCAACTTCCAATTTTTATAGAAATCCAACTTCCAACACGTGTATTTAATAGGCGTAGCAATGCAACATGCATATCCTTGGTAATATACTAGATTGACAAACATGCAAGATGTTGTAAAACCTTGTGAAATTAATTTTTGGGGTACAAAATAAAACTCAATAATCGTTTAAGGTAGGCTATGTTTAGTCGAATAACTAGCAACAATACAAATCAATTCATTTGTGTGATAATATGGTCGATTTCAGATTGTATATTGTATATTGTTGCTAAATGGTAATATGACAAATTTTAAAAAATAGTTATAGATAACAGTGATATGCAGATCAAATGGTTTTACATGATACCCGAACCGAAAATAGCCCGCCCGTTTAATCTGAAACCTTAACAACACAAGTTTATTTGGGTCGGTTCTTGGGTCGATTCTTTTTAGCTCAAACCTGAATAACCCGACCTGAAAAAATACCCGGACAACACCCCTAATCTAGGATGGCCCATCTTTTAGCGAGACAAACCATCAGTTCGGGAAACTTTTGTTTTTTGGTATATTTGGCCCTTGGACTTTGGTAGAGGTTGATTTCAAGCCGGAATTAAGCGAGTTAAGGTCCAAAATGGATATATGACAACACGATAAGATATAATATCAATATATAACTTGGAAAACATATTTAAAGGTAACAAAAGTTTTAACGGGTTTGAAAAATGAAGAATGTCAGTTAAAATCCAATTTCATTTCACATACTTATGAATGAGTCAGTTTGGGTTATATTTTATCTTTAACGGGTGAACGGGTAAAAAGGAATGTTAGGTTAAAGGGAAATGAGTTGAAGGGGTCGAAGATAGTCCAACGTGTATCCTGTGATATAGAAAACATCCTAAAATCTAAATCATTCTATTCCACCCTTGTAAGGGCTTTGCCACATGGGCTACAAGCAGGCTTCTATGATCAAGCTCGAAAACAGTCTAAAAAAATACTCTATGTTACGTATTTATCATTGAAGATTTCTTATTACGTAAATTGAAAACAAAAACAAAATTACAAATAACAAACGTGTGGTATGGTTTTAATGTTTTATAATAAAATAAAGATTAGAGAAGGTTAAAGTTACTTTCACACTCTTTTAAATATGAGTGACACGTTAACCTAATCAGTTTTTAAAAAAAAATTACAATGTGCTAATTGTTTGTCTTGGATTCAAATTCATGAATAAAAAAAGATAAACGTGATTATGCGTTAGAAAATCATTAAACTATTTAAATATTTAAGTATTTACTGAAAGTGATTCATAGACCACTTAAGTATTAAATCAGATTTATTATATGGGTTAAGTTCAAATAGAAAGTTTAATTTTCCTAGGAATGCTAAGAAGCGATAATAGAGTGACGTGTCCAAATTAATCTCAACCATTAAAAAAAATCCAAAATCAATGGAATATAATCCTTCTTATCCTTCCTATAAAAAAATCATATATTTTTTTTAATTTGACCCTTTATTATATGTCAAATCCCACTAAATATATATATATATATATATATATATATATATATATATATATATACTCAAAAAAATTGTTTAATTTGTAGTCTCGATCAATAACCTTTATTTATAATAGTGAAGCAGGAATAATTTGATTTCCCAAACTTTGTTATATTTATTTTGTTACTTAATTTGTTTTTAGGTCTATTTCAAATAAACATGATACATAATTTAGTGTTTATAAAGTAACATTAGGTAAACTTTTTTGAATTCATCTATTTTGATAAATAACTATTTCTCCTTCCGGTAAAAATTATCTTTAAAAGTATGTTAGTTTTTACTTAAAATATAAAATACTAGGAAAATTGGATTTTAGTAATCCCAACTTAATGCATTTGGCCGATAATAATCCCAACTTTGAAAATAGCTGTCACTGGTCCCAACTTTCATCATATTTGTTTTCATTGGACCACCGTTAAAAAAACTTAACGGCGTTAAGTTTTTTCGAAATTTCAAATTGATATTTTATGGCTTTTGATCGGAATGAGGATACAAGTCGATTAATGTAAAACTTACCTCCAAACGGTGGTCCAAACGACTAAATGATGCTTCAATTCCGGTGTTTAAACTTTTAATTAACAAAAATCAAGCTGTTTGAAGCGCCATTTCAAGTTAAGTTTTACATCAATCGATTCACATTCTCACTCCGATCAATAGCCCTAAAAAATCAATTTGAAATTTGGAAAAAACTTAACGTCGTTAAGTTATTTTTAACGGAGGTTCAATGAAAATAAATAGTGTGAAAGTTGGGACCAGTGACGGCTATTTTCAAAGTTGAGATTATTATCGGCCAATTGTATTAAGTTGGGATTATTAAAATCCAATTTTCCAAAATACTACGACCATCCAACCGATACGTCCATACATCGATTTGAAGTTATATGATATAGATTGTCAAAGTAACAATATATGTTTGTTTTTATAAACTAACACGTCACATTGTTTGAACCCACATGGTCAATCACGTGTCTTGGGGTCCACTTATAAGTTATATTATCTTATTTCGTACTCCCTGCCTCTCTTTTTCTACCCGTTTTTTCTAAAATTGACTACTCCTTTCCCCCCTAACTCCAAAAGCCACATGCTATTTACTAAAATGTAAAAACATGTATTTTATATAAAATAATAATATTTGTCTTTCAAATAAATAATATAATGCGATACACGCCATGTTATGTGAAAAGATGGTTTTTCACGCTTATGTCATGAATTCATATTATCTAATATGAATTTTAAAGTTTTAAAGATATATAATTTCATGTAGTAAATTTATTAGTTAAGAAATTAATGTAACCTTGCATTTGAATCCCTATTTTAAATTATCTTAAAACTGATTTAGAACGAAACTATAAACATGCACTTAATCGTCGTACCTAAAAATATCAAAACTGAAAACGAGTGAATTATAAAATGAATATCGTTTCGATTTTTGAGTACAGTACCATTGTTAGTACAGAAATCGAAAACATGAAAAGTGAATATTGCTACCATTGGTATTTAATCATTATCGGTTTGGTACGGTATCGGGATGACACCCATACTCGTAAAAAAAATACTCATCCATAATATATAGTGAGTTTAATGGGTAACTGAAGAAACACTAATCGGACCCCGGGCAGATTACGGATAACCTGGGGGTTAGATAGATGTTTCCCACGAGGGGTTGGACCCGGCAAAGATGGTTCTTCTGATAACCTGCAAAACAGACACCGTGAGCTCGTCACTGAGAAGGGGGGGTTCCTCCTTGTGACCAACCTCGGCGTGAGAATCAGACTAGATTGCTCTTGAATATAAATGTATATTAAGAGATTTCTAGAGCAGATATCAGGTATAATATGTAATACGAGATAGTATATGATGATAAGATGATCATACCATTTGGGGTATTTATAGCCGAAGGTAGGTTTCCAAGAAGGTGTGGCCGGCTGAATAGTATTCCTGTTCTACCAACTGTGGCCTACGCACGTGCCCTGCTGGTAGTTGGTGGGTAGGCAGCGGCTGACAGTGACCAGGCCTGCTGTGTACTATTCCTTTTCAACCAACTGCCGGCTATGCACGTGGTATGACAGGAGTTGGTGAGTAGGCAGCGGCTAATAGTGACATACAGTACAAGAGCATGTTGCTCGCCATACTGTTGTCAATAAGCTGTCGTATCTTTGGTCAGATCTTTTGCCCATACCTCGTCAGGTACAGTACAGAAGATCTTCCCGTATCGTACGGACTGGCTTATTTGGGCGGGAGTATTCCCCCTCCCGCCTTTGTGCGGGATTGTTCCCGGCTTTGCTCATTCCTTCAGGTGACAACTGAATTATTGAGAGCTAAGTGCCTTGTGCGTGTAGCCTTGCTGCGCGGGTGGCCTTCCCTGATGGCTTGTATCCGCAGCTGCGGGAACAGGCAGAGTACTTCACCATTGGGAGACATTTCCTGCGAGAACTTGCGTACTGCGCGTAAGGACGTCACGTCTCTGAGCTTGGTGGGTCCTGCGGATCCAGTTGGTTTCTGCGCAGACGTCTCTTCAAGGTGAGTCTTGCGGGTCCAATTGGGCTCTGCTGGGACCTACCTCTTCAAGTCCCCCCAGTCCAATGTTCTTCTCATGAATGTTTAATAAAGTGAGGTGAACTTTTGGACTTAAGCAAAGGGTTTTGAAAAGGGTTTAGTTTTAAGGTTTTCCATGGGGATTCTTCCCGCGGAAGTCCTTATTGTAACACCCCGACCAAAGGCGGATTATACATCGGGGCGCCACATATTGCTTCATTACTCGCGACACTATTGGTGTCAATATTTATTAATACACATTTTATCGCGCACGCGCAGCGGGGAAAATAAAGAACATAAATCAAACATAAATCAATATATTATAAATTATAACATTCAAACAACATTAACTTGTCTTGATACATTTTAATTCTAGGTCCAAAAGTAAAAACGTCCTACGTGTCCACAAGCTCCAAAACAGCTACTGCAAACCTGAACATGTGTTAAAATAAACGTCAAACACTTGCGTGTTGGTGAGAAATCAAGTTTAATAGATAATCATAGATAATCACAGTAAATCTGCGCGCAACACGTGTATGTCTAGAGTTTAACAAGGGTGTAATCAGATTGTGATCAAGCCTAATATAGTTCATAGATCATAGTTCAATCCATGCTCCCAATTGAGCATAAAAACGAGAAAACATCTGTGCAAGTGTAAACAAAGAAAACCGTAAACGATAGGTCTCCCGTGTTCAACTAATGGTACCAACGGAACTGCGGAATAGGCCGAACAAAGCGGTTAATGATACACACATACAAATAAACAGCCAAGTAAACGTCCTCAACACATGGGATACTGCGCGACTAAAGTTCATAAACAAGTTTAAGACTCAAGTTTTGTATGAACACATGAACATCCCAAAGCATTTAAAATAAAAAAGGATTAGATACGAGATAACTCACTTGATAAACGATGCGGTGATAGATAAAGCAAGAACCAACTTTAAACAAGCACAAGTTAACCTATAAATAAGATTATTGTTTTAACGATTGGTTTTAAGTCTTGATTATAAGTTAGCATAATTAATAAGTAAACTATTATATATAATATATATTACCGGAAAAGCAGGAAGAACAAGGAGGAAGACGGAGGCAGAGAGGAAGACGGCAGAGAGGAAGACGGCAGAGAGAGCAAGGAGCAAGAGAACAGGAGAGATTAAGTGTTTTGTGTGTGATGTGTTATGAAATATTATTATTATTTATAGAAAAACCCTAGGAGACATAATCCCTAGAAAAGGGGAAAAGATCTCAAAAAGCAAAAGATTCCAAAAGCAAAAGATATCAAAAGATATGGCAGCTGCAGGGGGCAAGATAAAGCTGTCAGGGAACAGTAAAAAGCATGGGCGGATCAGATAAAGGTACTGGTCAAGCATGGCAAAAGCAGATCTCAAAAGATAATGTCAGTCACTTTTTCTACCAACCAATGGGGGTTGGTACGCATGCTGCGCCGAAAGTAACTATTCAGACATTAGATAGGTTAGGTCAACAGCACAGAAGATAAGACAACACAAAAGCATACAGGCTGGAATAAACAGAAGAAAACTCAAAGGTTTAGCGCGAGAAGGCTGAGTGCGCGAGCGCGAAGGCTGGCACAAAAATCCTTAGCGCACTGCGGGAAGAATCACAAATCCTTAGCGTGCTGCGTGAAGAACAAGAATTCTAAGCGCATCGCGGGAGGAACATACATTCTTAGCGCATTGCGGGAAGAACATGCATTCTTAGCGCGCTGCGAGAAGAGCTCTCTTCACGCATCGCAGGAACAAGATGTCTTCACGCAGGCTTCCATATAAGGAGTCTGGCGCGTGGAGCTGCAGACATCCTTAGGCGGGAAGAACCAAAGGACAAGCAAAGAGGAGGGAAAACAAGGCGGAAAGAGAGAAGGAAGAGGGACGAGACGGCGGAAAGAAAGAGAGAGAGAGAGGCGGGAAGGAAAATATATAGTATTATTAAAAGTAAAATATAAGTATAAATATTAAATAATAAAAGAGAGATCGGGTCAGAGAAACGGGTACCTGGGTCGGGTCGGATCGGGGCAGATGTCACAGTCTCCCCTACTTTAAGAAATTTCGTCCCGAAATTTATCTCGAAGTAGGTTGCGCAGAGAACAGGTGCGGGTACTTGATCTTCATTTGATCTTCCCTTTCCCATGTAAACTCGGCTCCGCGCTTGGACTCCCAGCGAACTTTCACGATAGGGATACGACTGCGCTTTGTTTGCTTAACCTCGCGATCCATAATCTCAACAGGCTTCTCAATGAAATGCATGGATTCATCAACTTGAACTTCATCAAGTGGAATGTGAAGGTTCTCGTCAGCTAAACACTTCTTGAGATTGGAAACATGGAACGTTGGATGCACATTACTGAGCGCGAGCGGCAGGTCAAGTCTGTAGGCAACTTTTCCCACACGCGCGAGAATCTTGAATGGACCAACATAACGAGGAGCAAGCTTACCCTTCTTCCCAAAGCGGACAACACCTTTCCAAGGCGACACTTTGAGGAGAACAAGATCACCAACTTGAAATTCGAGAGGCTTCCGTCTACGATCTGCGTAACTCTTCTGTCGGCTTCTGGCAGTCAGCAAATGATCACGGATCTTGGCGATTTTATCGGTTGTCTCTTGAACAAGTTCGGGTCCTGTGATTTGAGTTTCACCCACTTCGCTCCAACAAATCGGGGAGCGGCATTTACGACCGTAAAGTGCTTCAAATGGGGCCATACCGATACTGGAATGATAGCTGTTGTTATAAGAAAACTCGATCAAAGGCAGGTGTGAATCCCAATTACCTCCAAAATCAAGAACACAAGATCGGAGCATATCCTCAAGAGTTTGAATAGTTCGCTCAGACTGACCGTCAGTCTGAGGATGATATGCCGTACTCATGTCCAAGCGAGTTCCTAGCGCAGATTGGAGAGATTTCCAAAAGCGAGATATAAAACGGCCATCGCGATCGGATATGATGCTCAAAGGAGTACCATGGCGGCAGACGATTTCCTTGACATAAAGCTGCGCGAGATGCTCAACACGGTAGTTTTCACGAATGGGCAGAAAGTGAGCAGATTTAGTCAATCGATCCACTACTACCCAAATGCTATCATGTTTGCTTGCTGTCAAAGGTAACTTGGTAATAAAGTCCATCGCTATACCTTCCCATTTCCACGTAGGAATTTCTGGTTGTTCGAGCAAACCAGATGGGCGTTGGTGTTCAGCTTTAACTTTAGAACAAGTCAGGCACTTAGCTACGAACACAGCAATATCCTTTTTCATGCCAGGCCACCAATAAGTAATGCGCAAATCCTTGTACATCTTATCAGCGCCAGGATGAATAGAATATCGAGATTTGTGCGCTTCACTCAGGATATCAGCGCGAAGATTCTCATCAAAGGGAATCCAGATGCGATTAAGATAGCAGAGAATTCCACTCAGATTAGGGACAAAAAGTGCTTCCGCGCCACACGCTAACTCGGCGCGAAGGTTACCATTACTGATGGATGCGCGCTGCGCGTCACGAATACGCGATTCAAGGTTGCTTTGAATCGGCGCGAAGTGAAGCTGGGTGCGCGGCAAGATACAGTTAAGCTGGCAGGGTTTTCGGCTGAGCGCATCGGCTACCACATTAGCCTTACCAGGATGATACCGGATCTCACAATCGTAATCGCTGATGAGTTCGTTCCATCGGCGTTGCCTCATGTTAAGTTCCTTTTGATCAAAGATATGCTGAAGGCTTTTATGGTCAGTGTAGAGGATACACTTAGTACCATAAAGGTAGTGTCTCCAGATCTTCAAGGCAAAAACAACTGCACCAAGCTCGAGGTCGTGAGTTGTATAATTCTTTTCATGAACCTTGAGTTGCCTTGATGCGTAAGCGATAACCTTGCCTCGTTGCATAAGAACACAACCGAGACCTTGGTTGGATGCATCGCAATACACGACAAAATCATCATTACCCTCAGGTAGCGCAAGAACAGGAGCTTCACACAACAAACGCTTGAGCGTTAGAAAGGCTTCTTCTTGCTTCGAGCCCCAAATATACGGTTTACCTTTGTGCGTCAGAGCTGTTAAAGGCAAAGCGATCTTCGAGAAGTTCGAAATGAAGCGCCGGTAATAACCAGCTAAGCCCAGAAAGGAACGGATCTCAGAAGGAGAGGATGGCGTAATCCAGTTCTTGATTGCTTCAATCTTGGATGGGTCGACATGAATACCCATCTTGTTTACAACATGACCAAGAAACTGTACTTCATCAGACCAAAATTCACACTTGGAAAGCTTAGCATAGAGTTGCTCGGCTCTAAGCTTTTGCAATACCAATCGGAGATGTTGCTCATGCTCGGCCTTGGTCTTAGAATACACCAGAACATCATCGATAAACACGATCACGAATTTATCCAAGAAAGGCCTACACACCCGATTCATAAGATCCATGAAAACGGCGGGTGCGTTGGTTAAACCGAAGGACATGACCAAGAATTCAAAATGGCCATAACGAGTACGAAAAGCAGTCTTCGGAACATCTTCATCGCGGATGCGCAACTGGTGATAGCCAGAGCGGAGATCAATCTTCGAGAAACAAGAGGCACCTTGGAGTTGATCAAAGAGGTCGTCAATACGCGGTAAGGGATACCGGTTTTTAATGGTGAGTTTGTTCAACTCGCGGTAATCAATACACATGCGGAACGATCCATCTTTCTTTTTAACGAACAACACCGGAGCACCCCAGGGCGAAGAGCTAGGGCGAATGAATCCTTTAGCAGTCAACTCTTGAAGTTGGCTGGCCAATTCTTGCATCTCAGCGGGTGCAAGACGGTAAGGAGATTTAGCCACGGGGGAAGCACCAGGGACAAGATCAATACGGAACTCGACTTCACGAGCGGGAGGGATACCAGGAAGATCATCAGGAAAAGCTTCAGGGAAATCACGCACAACAGGGATATCGCGAAGCTTCTTTCCTTCATCGGGTTTAACCACATGGGCTAGAAATGCAATACACTTCTTCCGCATGAGTCTTTGGGCTTCGGCGCAAGACATAAGTTTAAGACCACTGGAGGGTTTTTCGCCGTAAATAAGAAGATCACCATTTTCTCGAGGTATGCGAATCAATTTCTTGGCGCAAATAACTTCGGCGCGATTCTTCGAGAGCCAGTCCATACCAATGATAACATCAAAGCTTCCAAGAGGCATAGGGATGAGGTCGATTAGAAAATCGTTTTCGTTAAGGTTAAGCGTACAATCTTTAATCACCGAGTTTATTAAAACAGTTTCGCCATTAGCCAATTCAACTGAAAAATCTTCTTTTAAGTTATCGCGCGGTCGCGCAAGCTTCCGCTCAAAGGCGCGAGAGATAAAACTTCTATCGGCGCCAGTATCAAAAAGCATAGATGCATAAAATCCGTTAAGCAAAAATGTACCATTAACTACGTCGTTATTCGCTTGCGCTTGGTGCGCGGTTATGTTAAAAGCTCGGCCACGCGTCACTTGGTTCGAAATTTGGTTCACCGGATTCGCTTGAGTAATCTGAACTTGTAGCCTTGGGCACGCGTTCCGGAAATGACTTGGATCACCGCAGTTAAAGCACGATCTGGGTCGTGGGTTTTGGTAAGTTGGCTGTGGGTTCTGCGGGTAGGCTGGTGGTGTTGGCGCAATCGGATTGGAGGGAGGGGTTCTACAGTACTCAACGGAGTGACCTACGCGGCCACATCGGTTACATTGTCGACACGGGACTTGAGGTGGGTGATGAAGTCTACAGGTTGGGCAAAAGGGTTGGTTTCCTGTGTAAGGTTTCTTAGTTGGCGGGGCAGGAAGTGCTGGATTGGTTAAGGCATAGTTGTGGACTACAGGAGGTGCTGGGTAGGTTGACAGTGGGTTAGGCGCGTAAACTGGTTGATAAATTGGTTGCTGGACAATGGGCGGGTTGGTAAGCGCATAGGCTTGTCTGCGCCTACGTTTCTGGTTATGGTTTGAGGGTTCTGGTTTGGTTTCTGTTGGTTCAGGGACAGTCTTGGGTTTGGTCTTCTCAGTTCCCCGCAGGAACAGGGTTCCTGCTCTGACATGGTTGTCGCTGAGCACAGCGGCCAACTCAATGGCGTCAGAGAGGGTAACTGGGTTTCTGGCCCATACAGAATCTTGAATTTCCATGGGGAGACCCCCAAGGAATTTCTCTATGGCTCGGCGGGAAGGGGTAACAAGGTGAGGGACCAGTAAGCTTAGCTCGTGGAAGCGCGTCGCGTACTCGCGCGCTTCACCGCTGTATTGCTTCAAGTTCCAGAATTCTTCCTCCAGGCGCTTAACTTCGTTGGGAGGGCAGAATTCTCGCGTAAGAATTTCCTTGAATTCCTCCCATGTCATGCTAGAAGCAGCCTCTGCGCCACGCGCATGAGCTACTCCATTCCACCATGTAAGCGCTCTGGATTCCAAGACACTGGAAGCATATAGGGTTCGTCTTTCTGAGGGGCATTGGGTATGGAGGAAAGCGTTTTCAATCTTCTCAAGCCATTGGAGCATCACGGTGGCTCCTTCAAGACCTGTGAACTTCGGAGGGTTACCCGCATTAAAGGACTTAATGTTATAACTGGAGGTATTGTTTTGGCTCAAGGCTTGGGCTATTGCGGCGGCCATTTCCTGGGAACGTTGCTGTCTACGCATGCGCGAGGCTTCTCTCTCTGAAATCGGCGAGATAGCGGAGGCATTCTATAAAAGTTTTAATTTTAGTTAATATCTTGGTTTTAGCGCAAAGTTTTAATCTTATAAAGCTTGGTTTCACGGAGTTAGATACTATCAAAAGTTAAAGTAAAATAAATGATCCTAAATGCAGACTTAATAGAGGTAACAAATTCGAATCAAGAATCGACAATTCATGTATCACCATGACTTTTCGAATTCCCAATTTAAAATATACGGGCAAACGAGTATTGGAGATTGACGATTCATGTATCACCATGACTTTTCAATCCTCAATATAAAACATACAAGAAAATGAGTATTGGAGGTTGACAATTCATGTATCACCATGACTTTTCAAGTCTCCAACCTCAGAACATAATCGTAAATGGAAATTGAAAATCAACTATTCATGTATCACCATGACTTTTCGGATTTTCAATCCCAACAAACGAATATGTAAGTAAAATCAATAAAAATCGAAATTCACAAAAATCGAAATATCGCGAAATAGAACATAAAATCATATACTGCGCAAGTGCGAGCATATTCATAAATAACGAGTAATTAACAATAAGCGCGCAAACATGAGATTTCTCTCATGCGCGAGAAGGGACTCTTAGGTATTCTAGGCCGTTACGTCTAACCACCTATCCTAAAGTCAACGAGCTCTGATACCAATCTGTAACACCCCGACCAAAGGCGGATTATACATCGGGGCGCCACATATTGCTTCATTACTCGCGACACTATTGGTGTCAATATTTATTAATACACATTTTATCGCGCACGCGCAGCGGGGAAAATAAAGAACATAAATCAAACATAAATCAATATATTATAAATTATAACATTCAAACAACATTAACTTGTCTTGATACATTTTAATTCTAGGTCCAAAAGTAAAAACGTCCTACGTGTCCACAAGCTCCAAAACAGCTACTGCAAACCTGAACATGTGTTAAAATAAACGTCAAACACTTGCGTGTTGGTGAGAAATCAAGTTTAATAGATAATCATAGATAATCACAGTAAATCTGCGCGCAACACGTGTATGTCTAGAGTTTAACAAGGGTGTAATCAGATTGTGATCAAGCCTAATATAGTTCATAGATCATAGTTCAATCCATGCTCCCAATTGAGCATAAAAACGAGAAAACATCTGTGCAAGTGTAAACAAAGAAAACCGTAAACGATAGGTCTCCCGTGTTCAACTAATGGTACCAACGGAACTGCGGAATAGGCCGAACAAAGCGGTTAATGATACACACATACAAATAAACAGCCAAGTAAACGTCCTCAACACATGGGATACTGCGCGACTAAAGTTCATAAACAAGTTTAAGACTCAAGTTTTGTATGAACACATGAACATCCCAAAGCATTTAAAATAAAAAAGGATTAGATACGAGATAACTCACTTGATAAACGATGCGGTGATAGATAAAGCAAGAACCAACTTTAAACAAGCACAAGTTAACCTATAAATAAGATTATTGTTTTAACGATTGGTTTTAAGTCTTGATTATAAGTTAGCATAATTAATAAGTAAACTATTATATATAATATATATTACCGGAAAAGCAGGAAGAACAAGGAGGAAGACGGAGGCAGAGAGGAAGACGGCAGAGAGGAAGACGGCAGAGAGAGCAAGGAGCAAGAGAACAGGAGAGATTAAGTGTTTTGTGTGTGATGTGTTATGAAATATTATTATTATTTATAGAAAAACCCTAGGAGACATAATCCCTAGAAAAGGGGAAAAGATCTCAAAAAGCAAAAGATTCCAAAAGCAAAAGATATCAAAAGATATGGCAGCTGCAGGGGGCAAGATAAAGCTGTCAGGGAACAGTAAAAAGCATGGGCGGATCAGATAAAGGTACTGGTCAAGCATGGCAAAAGCAGATCTCAAAAGATAATGTCAGTCACTTTTTCTACCAACCAATGGGGGTTGGTACGCATGCTGCGCCGAAAGTAACTATTCAGACATTAGATAGGTTAGGTCAACAGCACAGAAGATAAGACAACACAAAAGCATACAGGCTGGAATAAACAGAAGAAAACTCAAAGGTTTAGCGCGAGAAGGCTGAGTGCGCGAGCGCGAAGGCTGGCACAAAAATCCTTAGCGCACTGCGGGAAGAATCACAAATCCTTAGCGTGCTGCGTGAAGAACAAGAATTCTAAGCGCATCGCGGGAGGAACATACATTCTTAGCGCATTGCGGGAAGAACATGCATTCTTAGCGCGCTGCGAGAAGAGCTCTCTTCACGCATCGCAGGAACAAGATGTCTTCACGCAGGCTTCCATATAAGGAGTCTGGCGCGTGGAGCTGCAGACATCCTTAGGCGGGAAGAACCAAAGGACAAGCAAAGAGGAGGGAAAACAAGGCGGAAAGAGAGAAGGAAGAGGGACGGGACGGCGGAAAGAAAGAGAGAGAGAGAGGCGGGAAGGAAAATATATAGTATTATTAAAAGTAAAATATAAGTATAAATATTAAATAATAAAAGAGAGATCGGGTCAGAGAAACGGGTACCTGGGTCGGGTCGGATCGGGGCAGATGTCACACTTATGTCACTTGCAGAAATTCCCGACTTTCCTGCTTGATCTTTGGGTATGATGCGGGTAGGTCTGTAACCTCCTCGCAAGTCAGGAGCGTTGAGTCCCACTTGTGTGGATTCTCCATGAGGTTTTGGTAGTTTTGAACATAGTGATCAATTATGTTTAAACCACCAATTCCATCTTGGAGCTTCAAACAATGTAGTTCTCGACGTTCCCGCTATGCGGGGATGTTATTCCCGTTTCCGCAAGCATTGCCCAGAAGATCCTTCTTGATTTCAATTCCCTGCGGAGCGCTAGGTATGTGAAGGGTTTTGCCTTAACACTGTACCCGCACTCGTCTTACGGTTACTTTACTTCCAAGGTATTCCTGGCGTCAATTCCCTGCGGGTGCTAGGTATGTGAAGGGTTTTGCCTTAACACTGTACCCGCACCCGTCTTATAGTTACTTGGTTGCCGAGGTATTCCTGGCGTCAATTCCCTGCGGGTGCTAGGTATGTGAAGGGTTTTGCCTTAACACTGTACCCGCATCCGTCTTATAGTTACTTGGTTGCCGAGGTATTCTTGGCTTCAATTCCCTGCAGGTGCTAAGTATGTGAAGGGTTTTGCTTAACACTGTACCTGCACCTGTCTTACAGTTACTTGGTTGCCAAGGTAAGGGGTATTTTCCCGCTTACTTTTGAATCTTTTTGAAATTTTTTGAAATTCGAAGAGTTGGTGAAAGGATAAGAACAGTCCAAACTGCTGTAACGTCGTGCGACGGTTTCTTCTGACTGTGTCAGGACGTGCAGGAAGTTATGGTGACGTGACAGTACCTGGTCATTCCAGACGCTTTTTCAGGCGCGTGGACGCGATTTTTCTGGCGCGTGGCCGCGAAATTAATGGTACGCGTCCTTTCAACAGCTGTTGCCAGCTTGCTTTTTGCCACGTGTCATAGTTTCATTGCACCTTCGAGTTCTCTCTCTTCCGCATTAAATTCATCGCATTAATTGCGATTAGTATATAAAGGGGGAGAGGGTTCTTTGTAATCCACACTTTCACTTTTCTCTTCATCTTCAAAACGATTTCCGGCGAATACTCACCTTTTCAGGCAAGCATTCTCTTGAAATTGTTTTCTTCTTTCATCTGCAAGATGTCTTCTCACGATCTCGAAGCTACAGCCCAGGAGGCTGGGGTGTACGCCGATGACAAGAGTACTGCTGGCGAGTGCCAGTGTGCTCTGCCTGTCGATCTTTATCAGTACATCGTCAGGAAGTTCATGCTCGAGTCTCTCGAGCCTGAGTTTCCTGAACCCCATCAGACGGTGTATGATGCCCCCAGAGGCAAGATCGGGGTATATGCTGCATTCTTTGTCTATGGGAATCTTAGGTTCCCGTTGACAAAGTTTGTGTACCGTGTCCTAGAGAGGCACGGTGTACACCTGACCGAGGTGCACCCGATGGCGATCGCGAAGATTCGCCACTTCGAGTGGGTGTGCCGGATTCTGGGCATTGAGCCCTTCGTCGACCGCCTGATGACCTTCTACTCTTGGAGGTGCATCCAGGGGTGGTATACCCTGATAACCCGGATCAAGGGTTTGAAGATTTGCGCAACCGAGCGCAGTCTTCGTTCATGGAAGCGGGAGTTCTTTTTCATCTCCGCTCGCGCCATCCCCCTTGCCATGAAGTTCAAGAATGGGCAAGCACTTCCCAGCCTTCACGCCTCCAACCACCAGGAGGCGGAATGGTTCTCGAAGATATCCCGAGTCCAATCTCCGGTTTACCGCTTTGCGGAGTCCGGGATGGTGATGCTCGGGATGAGCCGGGTGTGGAAGGATGCGGATGCGCGAAAGATCCCGATCGTCCTCGAATACGGTTTGAACTCTGTTCCTTACGGTATGCTCTGTTTCTTTTTGTTGATTTAGAATCTCTTCTAACTTCTTTCCTGTTTATTTCAGAGGGGAACGACTTGCAGTCGCTCCTGTATCCGCGGGAGGCTGACAGTCCCGCTCGGATGGATACTCGCGCTCTAGATGAGAACGAGTTGCCCATCCTTGAACAGACGGCGGATCGGTTCGTGGAGGTCTACCCGTCAGGCCACGAGATCCTGAGCGCCAGGCGGCCAGGTAAGGCGTTATTCAACCCTCGACCCCTCAATGCTGAAACCTCTGCTGGAATTCCTCTAATCTTATGTTCTGATGAGGAATCCGCAGATGGTCCTCCGTTGGTGCGGAAGAAGAAGGCTGCCGGCGGGAAGGGAAAGGAGAAGGTGGCCTCCACTGCCGATCCGGTGCCTCGGTCTGATTCAGAGGCCGAGAGCGAGGAGGTGGCGGGGAACCCGGCTGGTGATAGGACCACTGCTCCGGAGGCTGCGACTGTCACCTCCGGAGAGCCCCGGATGACGACGGTGAGCGGCGCAAAGAGGCCGGCTCCATCGGGTTCGTCCCCGCCTGTCCGCACTTTTAGGCTCAAGAAAACCCGTAAGTACAAACTTCCTTTATTTTTAACTTCATAGCTTTCCATCATTAACACTTATCTTCTTTGTGCAGGCGTGGATGTTGACGCATTCCAGGGTGGAGCCGGGAGGAGTACCTCCGGACCCATGACGGTAGGCTTGGTCAGCCTACCTGAGGCGACGACCCAGGTGGCTGCGCCTGCGCCTGCTTCCGCTGGTTCAGTTGCTCACTCCGTTGAGCCAACTGTTCCAGTTGTGATGACATCCCCGCCGGCCGTCAGTGCCATATTTACCGAATCTTTCACTGAGCCGGCGGTTACTTTTGCTGCGGATTCCGCAGCGGCGACAGCGGCGGCTTTTACCATGCCTCCGTCATCGGCAACGACGGCCGATCCTTCAGGTATGCATGGGGCTTCTCGCCAACCTCTGCCTCCTTCCCATCTACCTGACCTCTTGGACGGATTTCCCTTGGGTTCAGGTGATGGGTTTGGCGGCTATCGGCCTGTTATTGACCCTACAGGTGCGTAGGGTTCTTTTGGCCTTTTTATATTTTTATCATCTTTTCCTAACTGCTTTATGTTTTTTGCAGTGTCGGATTCCAATGAATTGTATGTTCCACGATGGAACATCCGCCGAGGAACAACCCTTCGCACACCTGTGGAGTGCGTGGAGTGGGCTCGTCACGCAGCTCCCAGTGGTGCGTTGGGGGAAGCCATGGCTAGCTACCAGAAGGGTAGGCTAACCAATGAGCTTCGGGTTCTCCTGGCCCGGATGCAGCCGCGCGTCGAGCTGCTTTGTCGTGAAAACGACAAGTTAAAAGCAGCTCGCCTTCAAGAAGTAGCTCGGGCGCGGGCTGTCCGGGAGGAGAACGTAAGGCTTACCGCAGTGGCTGCGGAAAAGGAGAAGGCCTTCAAGGCCCTCGAGGTTGAAGTTCAGGCCCGGCTCGAGGCCCGTTCCAAGGCTGCCCAAGCTGTTAACGAACAGCTTCGGCTGGCTAAGGAAACTGCAAGGAACACAACCGAGAGGGCCACCAAGGCTGAAGCTGTTGCTGAGCCTCTACGCGTGGAGAATGAGGAGCTTAAAGCCAGATTAGAGGCTCTCCAGCAGGCTCATGATGCCTTGGCGATGGAAGACGCCAAAAAGCTCCAAGAGATCTTGGACCAGAGGGGGGTGCTTGACCACACTGAGCGGAAGCTAAAGGGCGTCGAAGAGGCTGCGGCTAAAGAAGTGTTGCTTGCCAACCTCAACAAAAGTGAAGCCGAACGCGCCCGTAACGAAGCTCAAGCTGCCCTCCAGGAGGCTCTGGTTGCCAAGGAATGGTTTCTTCGAGAAGCGTTGTCTCAGGTATGTTTAGCTTCATGTCTTCACGCTTTTCTTTGTAAATAGAAAAGGTTTTGATACTTGTATTTTTTCTTGTAGGTTGTGCATCGGGTCTTCGCGAATACGTCTTATGACGATGCTATGAGCGCAGCCCTCAACGCTTCTCATGAGGATGGGGTAAAGGCCGGCTTCTTGCTTGGTCTAGGGTTCGTTGAGAAAGGCATCCCGCCTTCCAACTTCCCTTTATTTGATGTGGATACTGAAGCTGTATACGACCAAGCAGTGAATCAGTATGCCGCCTTCCCGCATCCGGTGGTGGAGAAGGTGAACGAAGTTGCTGCTGCTGATGATGGGCTAGCTATCCTTAAAGCTTTCCTTGAACCGCCACGCTCTACTGATGGTGCTGGTCCAAGTGGAAGTGGCCCTGAAGCTTGATCCTGAAGATCCCTTCCCACTGCTAGGATAGGTTTAGCTTGTATAGATTTATATTCTTGTAGGCGGGTAGTTACCCGGCCATTCTTGTAATGAATATTATGAAATATAAATCTTTGTGCGGGTAAGACCGCTATTTTCACTGGATTCCTTGCTTTATAAACGTTATATGACTTGCATACTTTAGTTTAAATTAGCAATTTTCCAAGTGTTTAGAATAAGTTAACCTTTGAACGTGGTAGATAATAGGTTGAAGTTTTGCTTCCTCTTTCGTGATTGTGCGGGTAGGACCTTCACTTGCACTTAGTAGGATGGCTAAACTTTACCTACATCTGACCTGCGTGGAGGTTTTCCTCATCTTTTTTGAAATTTCTAAGTGTTTAGGATAAGTTAACCTTTGAACGTGGTAGATAATAGGTTGAAGTTTTGCTTCCTCTTTCGTGATTGTGCGGGTAGGACCGTCACTTGCACTTAGTAGGATGGCTAAACTTTACCTACATCTGACCTGCGTGTAGGTTTTCCTCATCCTTTTGTTAGAAATTCTCTGTTTTGAATAAGTTATCCGTTCGACGCGCGGTTGTCAATAGGTTCGGTTTCCTCTCATGATTTGTGCGGTTAGGACCGGCACTTTCATTTAGTTGACCAAATTTACCTATGACTGACCTGCGTGAAGGTTTGCCGTTTTTTGGGTTTATGCGGGTTTTGCCGCCTTCCCCACGCAACGACTTTCCACGTAATTATGCGGTGAAAACCGGCATATCAGTGTTGAATAAATTAACCGTTCGACGCGCGGTTGTTAATAGGTTAGTGTTCAGTTTCCTCTATCATGATTCATGCGGATAGACCGGCACTTTCATTTAGTGGGATGACTGAACTTTACCCTTCAACTGACCTGCGTGAAGGTTTGCCGTTTTTTGGGTTTATGCGGGTTTTGCCGCCTTCCCCACGCAACGACTTTCACACTTATGTATGCGGTGAAGACCGGCATATCTGTGTGGAAAGTTCATAAAGTATAAATGTAAAATCATCAGCGTCGATGTTCTAAGAAGAATCATTTCCATTAGAAGTGGCTCTGGACCTTTTCTTTACAAATTTGGAATTGATCTACATGCAAACTGTGTAATTGAGCTCCCTTCCATGTTGTTGGGATGGGAGTGCCATCGAGCCGATATGCACCTGGTTCGGGATCTCGTTCTTTACGCAGCATGTAGTCTCCACATTGAAGCTGCAATTTTATTCGTGTTTTCCCCAGCTGGGGTTCTATACGCATCAGCCTGCTCAGCGTTCATTGCGCCACGAGGTGCGCGAGCGTCCCATCTCTGACAAATGCTTCGACCATGTCCTTTACGTCTGTGCATTCTTCAGTGTTGTGGCCTTTTGTCCTGTGAAAGTCACAGTATTTGCTCCGATCAGCATTGTGACGATGTCGGATTATTGGAGCCTTTGGCCATGGGAGCTCCTCAGTGGCGAATATCTCGGTGACGCTTTTGGTGAGTGGCGTCCATCTGGAGTTCTGGTTCGACTGTACGTTATCCCTTCCGCCTAACCGATGTTGCAAGCCGGATGAGGTGTCAAAGTTTACCCTTGACTGCCAAATGCCTAGCTTCCGCTTTTTGTTTAATCGGGCGGTAAGGACGTTGTCTTCTCTTGTTTTCTGGGTGTAGAGGTTTGTGTTCTGGGGGAGATCTCTACCCAGTTGCTTCTCCGTTTCCGCAAAGCGTTTAGCTGCTGTCATGATGGCATCCCATGTGGATGGCATGCCATCTTTACCCGTTAAGGTGCGGATGAGCTCTGGGTCGTTCGCGCCCTGGATGAAAGCAGCGCGAACAAGATCTTTGCTAACATTACCAAAACTTAGCTTCTTTGAGTTGAAGCGAGTGATGAAGTTTGGCAAAGATTCATCTTCCTCTCGAATTCATTTGAGGATTGTCCATTGTTCCTCGGTATACTTTCTTTGCTGGCTGAAGTGTTGGCTAAACTTTTGCTGGAAGTCTTCCCAACCGTAGATGTGGTGGACCGGTAGACGATCGAACCACGCTCTAGCAGCCCCAACAAGCGTCATTTGGAACATGTAACACCACGTAGGTTCCGTTCAACTACTGACGGTTGCCCCCGCTATGAACCTGTTCAAATGATCGTCTGGATCAGATATACCATCGTAAGTGCCGATGTTGGACATCTGTTTGGCACTTTTCGGGACGATTGCTTCCGCAATGTCCTTTGCAAATTTGGACGTTCCCGCCTTTGCAGCATTTGGTGTAAATGCTTTCGAGAAGTCACGTGGATTTCCACCTGTGTTTTTTGGTTTGAAGGTTTCTCCAAAACGCCTTCTCGGTTGGGAGTCCGTTTCCTTACGCTTCCCTTTTGCCCTATGGCGAGGGTTCGCGTCGGTGTCGGATTCCTCCGAGTATTCGCACTCACTACTCATGTTGAGCTGTTGAGTGCTTCCAAATTCGTCAGCCTGTTGGACGGAACGCAAGCGTTCGTCCAACTCAGCTTGGAATTCCTTTTGACGTGCTTCCGCCCATGCTTTAATTTCATCGAGTGTTTGGCGGGGGAGCCTCGTTCGTTCTCTCTCTAAACGGGTATCGGTGAATCCCAGTGAGCGATTATTTACTGCACTTGCCCCAGCTTGGGTAACTGGGGTAGTGTTCGTAAAATTTACTGCACTTGCCCCGGCTTGGGTAACCGGGGTAGTGTTCGTAAAAACTGTGTAGTCGCCGGTATTCCCCCCAGTAGCTGGGGTTGTGGTTACCGGAGTTTCTTTAACCATCTTTCCAGAAGTTTGAAAAAACTGAAAATAAATGAAGTTCTAGCTTTTATGCACGGATGGCGCCAATGAAGAAACACTAACGGGACCCCGGGCAGATTACAGGTAACCTGGGGGTTAGATAGATGTTTCCCACGAGGGGTTGGACCCGGCAAAGATGGTTCTTCTGATAACCTGCAAAACAGACACCGTGAGCTCGTCACTGAGAAGGGGGGGTTCCTCCTTGTGACCACCCTCCGGCGTGAGAATCAGACTAGATTGCTCTTGAATATAAATGTATATTAAGAGATTGCTAGAGCAGATATCATGTATAATATGTAATACGAGATAGTATATGATGATAAGATGATCATACCATTTGGGGTATTTATAGCCGAAGGTAGGTTTCCAAGAAGGTGTGGCCGGCTGAATAGTATTCCTGTTCTACCAACTGTGGCCTACGCACGTGCCCTGCTGGTAGTTGGTGGGTAGGCAGCGGCTGACAGTGACCAGGCCTGCTGTGTACTATTCCTTTTCCACCAACTGCCGGCTATGCACGTGGTATGACAGGAGTTGGTGAGTAGGCAGCGGCTAATAGTGACATACAGTAAAAGAGCATGCTGCTCGCCATACTGTTGTCAATAAGCTGTCGTATCTTTGGTCAGATCTTTTGCCCATACCTCGTCAGGTACAGTACAGAAGATCTTCCCGTATCGTACGGACTGGCTTATTTGGGCGGGAGTATTCCCCCTCCCGCCTTTGTGCGGGATTGTTCCCGGCTTTGCTCATTCCTTCAGGTGACAACTGAATTATTGAGAGCTAAGTGCCTTGTGCGTGTAGCCTTGCTGCGCGGGTGGCCTTCCCTGATGGCTTGTATCCGCAGCTGCGGGAACAGGCAGAGTACTTCACCATTGAGAGGCATTTCCTGCGAGAACAGTTTGCGTACTGCGCGTAAGGACGTCACGTCTCTGAGCTTGGTGGGTCCTGCGGATCCAGTTGGTTTCTGCGCAGACGTCTCTTCAAGGTGAGTCTTGCGGGTCCAACTGGGCTCTGCTGGGACCTACCTCTTCAGTAACACAAGTGAATACATCATCACTTTTTATTTATAGTTTACAAAGAAAAACAGTCAACAAATGCTAGGTCATTAGGGCGTATAGTAATCTTCAATGCTAGGCCATCGGATGGGAGCGACAAAAGAGATTACATATAATTACAATTAAAGAGTTTAATATTAGGGTTTTAAACAATACGAATCACTATATACTAATTAAATATGATATAGTTTTAATTATTTTGTTTTCACAATAACTTACACTTCATAATCATGAAATCACCATTTATATATATGGTGAGATTCACCATATAACATTGAGAGAGAAAAATAATCGTTTGATTGTTCATAGTTGTACACTTAATGAGTTATAGTTAAAACCATAGATTACTTAAAATAGTTTTAATTAATCCCTAAATTGTCAACAATCCAAGAATATTTGTTCAAAATTTAAACTACCCGTAAGGTACAAGCGAGACAATAAAGTGGAAACTGACCTCACATTTCGGAGCTCATAACACGACCAAAACGTTAGGTACCGACTTACCGTTGGGTCTTGCCACACTACTATTAATTAATTAATAAACAAAGCCTAAAAAAATGCAATCATTAAACATTATATTTAATTTAATCCTCAACACCCATTTAAGGCATAAATAAACAAAGAAACAAAATCATGAATAATTCAAAACTTATTAATTTTATAAGCTCAACAAAATATACATATTGCATGATAGTATTATACATCTTTATATAATTATATCTATAAAATTTAGACACTATCAAAGATATGCTAATATATAACACAAAAAGGTTCATTGATAGTGGTGTGGTTCACTAGAGCCCACCTATCATGCATCAACTAATGCTTTTGGGCAAAGTTGTTAACAAGTGCTAGAGCATTACTAGTAACATGTGCAACACTAGCTATCTGAGCCCGAACCGAAGTCTTGATCCGGCCCTCCATGGCCCGACCACCGAACCCGTCCATGCACGTGTTTTCATCGGTTAACGCCGAGCTGACCCATGTCTGGACATTACTCATGTGCCATACGAACTGTTGGCCCTTGACCCGTTCACAACTCTTGAGCTCCTGGATCGATTTCCCGACCCGGTCCAAACTATCACTCACTACTTCTAAACAGTCCCCAATTGCGGCCTTTTCGCGGGGCTTTAGCCCTTTGAACCTTTTTAACTTGTTGAGGTAGGATTGGGTGGCTTGGGACCGTTTAAGGCTCACGGCTAATGCGGTGTGGGCCAACTCGGCCCGGCTTGTTTTTATGGTTTTGGCGAAAGGGGAAAGTGTTTCTTCGCATACCGCGGGGTAGCGAACCGTGGCACATGATGATTTGATGAAGGTAGTGGTGGGCTTGACCCCGGTCGAGACCGCGGTTGCGGCTAGGTAGACAACGGTTAGGAAGATGAGTGGTATGGCTATTTTGGATTCCATTTTTGGTGTAGTGAGTTGATAATGTTATGGGTAATAAGAGGTTTGGGGTGGGTATTTATAGAGGTTGTTATGGGCCCGCCTAACTTGCTTGAGCCGTGTGAAAATGGGTGGTAGTGTTGGGTGCGGTTGGCTAACTTAGACTATTCACTAAATCACTATCACAACCAGTGTTTTATAAACCGGTTCAAACCGGCCGGTTGAACCAGTTAAACCGGATTTTGCATCGCAGGCCGGTATTTTGAGTCCGGTTTTTTTGGCCGGTTTGCAAGAACATCGTATCGCCGTTTTTGTCTAAAATACCGGTTTTTACCGGTAAACCGGTTTTATGTCCGAAATTTTTTTGATTATTGGCCCGTATTTTTTCAGAACTACTTTTAACCCAACAATTAACATTTACACGTGTAAACTTTAGGACTATTTTTTAAAAAATTATGTGCTTTTGCGTAGTTTTTTAAATATGAATTAACTTTTTAATTATTTTTTGTTATGAAATAATTTAGTTTTGGGTTATTTTTGTTACATTTATAGGTAATTTTAAGGTAAACTATTCAACCGGTCGAACTTTTCGGTATAACCCGGTTCAACCGGTTGTACCATTTTTTAGCCCAATCCTGTACAAGTAAAATACCGGATTTTAAAACATTGATCACAACTCAAACCAACCCAACCATTTATTAAAAAACTAATTTCTCTCACCTTCATCTATACAACCCAACCCAATCCAATATGTTACTCATTATCACAACCTAACATAAACTGATGTTTTATTAAATAAAAATGCTTCATTTGTTATAAAATTTATATCAAAATGTTCAATATTTTTTATAAATAAAACTATGTTGTTACAATTTTTTAAAAAAGGTTAAAAGTTGAAGTTTCATGAAAAAACCAAGTAAGGTATAAAAGTTTGGTTGCAAACTTGGGTTGCTGGAACAACTTAGGCTGCAACCGGTTGCTGACAAAAAAGAATTTTCAATTTTTTAATTATGATATTTTTTTGTCCTTTTGTGTCACCTTGCAGCTGGTTGTAATAAATGGTCATCATAGTAAATAGTCTTGGTATTTGAGGTTGGCAAAAAAGGTTTAAAAAATTATTACTATTTTTTTAAGCGGAAAACCAGACACTAAGAATCACTCTTACAAATAAATAAACAATTCGTTTGAAAGCAGAATGTCGTGACCCGGCCCACCAATAATGAAAAACCCACAATTAGAAGAATTATGTAGTTCAACGGGCTTCAACTTGAAAAAAAAAATGTTATAGACGAGACTCGAACTCATGATCTCCTGTAAAAAAATAGTGGTTACTGCTTGACCAATTAATCTTTGGTAAAATGACTTAATTATTTCATACTAGTTAAAAATGATCTAATTCTTTTATACAATTTAGTTTTGGTAGTTTTTAATGTATTATATTAGAATAATGGAATTAAGAAGTGGTTTAGGGGTTTTTCCAATATCAAAGCACCGGTCCAGCATTGAATTGCGGGTACAATAAGTTGAATTTGGTCGTATCCGACAATCTACTTCGTTTCACACGCTAAATAAGAAAATCGTAACACATTCATATAAAATAATATCAAAGTAATAAAATATAAAGTCTTTATGGGTCCTTTAATTTTAATTTTATGCATGTGGTCTCAAGAAAAACCGTACCACATTTAATTTACAGAAAAGTAGAAAACTAATTATTCATTCTTGTGGTATTCACATTTTGAATCAAAACCTTTTAAAAATAATTTAAAAACATTTTGAATCAAAACCTTTTAAAAATAATTTAAAAACATTTCATTTTATTACTTAATGTTGGAAATCAGGTCGACAAATATAAACAAAATTTCATTTCAATCAACATTGACTCTTTTTGTTTATTATAATTCTTGACACACTTATAATGACCTCTAACCGGTGGCTTGTCAAGACATTACCGGTTAAGCGGAAAGTATCCTTCAATTTTGATGTGGAACCGAACTGATTTAATTCAAAGGTTAATAAAATGAGTTTAAATCTACAAACTTAATAGAAAACATAACAATAACTAATAGCATTGTCCTATACAAGTTAAAAGGTTGAGCCACTATACAATACGATATCTTCATCTCACCTTGGTGAGAAAGCAAGTGTGAAATGTTAAATGAGAAATTGCCTATAAAAATAATAGCCTCTGTTTACATTGTTTTAACATATTTTTTCACTTTAACGTTGACTATAAAATCAAAGTCTAGATTCGCTTATGGTTAGTATTTGTGTGTTATTTTATTTTCAAATTATTTTGAACTATTTGATTGGGTCAAATGTTTGACACTTTTGTTTGACGGTTTATGCTAGTTTGACCCATCGATATTTGACTGAACATAACCAAATAAGTGAATAACTTCAACTTAACCGATTAACTAAATTGAAATTAACCAAAACCCAGTTTAACCTTTACTGGAAAATTTGGTTTCATTTATGACTTAAAAAATTTAACCGAACCGGATCAAATTAGTACATGCATAGTTCTTGTTAAGTAAGATTTATTTTTTTTAATTTAAGATTTAAGATAGATAATAAAGAAATCTAAAGAGTGAACACACGTATATTAAAGAACAATTGAAATGATTAAAGTGTCTTATAGTGTGTGAATATAAAATTGTTTGCTGACCCTGGAGCTTGATATTTTTGGTTTCAAGTGGAATTAGGCCGATAAAATAATAAATAACAATATAAAAGAGCATTTATTTGATATTTTAAATAGAGACATGAAAAATATAAAACATGCATATTTGCCGACGCCGAGGAGCGAGTTCGTTATGAATCAACTCGACTTGGTCATTTGAAGAAGGTTCGGTTCAAAGTAATCTCGACAATTACATGTATGATGTATCTGAATAATGATATAAAGTACTGATTTTGGCGTCTCAAATATAAATTATTCAAGAACAACATAAAAAAGAAAACCCACTTCAGTGAGAAACCCACTTGAATTAGATTTCGAACTTGTAACCTTGAAACCTCAACCATATATCATTAGACTAAAAGGTCAACTACTATACTACCATTTGATCTATTAAAGCAAATTTTGATACTTTTTTTAAATGTTCTTTTTATTTGACCTTTTTAAACAAACATATTATAATTAAGGGAAAATTCTCAAAATATCCTATTTATAGAATGTGGTTCCAAGTTTGTCCCCACAAATTCAAGTTTCCAACTTTGTTTCTTTGGTATCTCGTCGTCGGCGACATGTTAGCGAACACCGACGATGTGTTAAACATAACATATGGTTGACGATGCGTTATGTTGCTAACATAGGGTAGCAGCGATGCGTTATCAACTAACGCATCGTGGAACCCCTGCTTTAAACATTAAAACATCGCTGCTACCCTATGTTAACAACATAACCGCATCGTCAACCCTATGTTATGCTAGCAACATAAACGCATCGTCGGCGACTTGTTGACATAACATAGGGTTGAAGATGCGTTTATGTTGCTAACATAGGGTAGCAGCGATGCGTTATTAACTAACGCATCGTGGAACCCCTGCTTTAAACATTAACGCATCGCTGCTACCCTATGTTAGCAACATAACGCATTGTCAACCCTATGTTATGTTAAAACATCGTCGATGTTCGCTAACATGTCGCCGGCGACGAGTCGCCGGCGACGAGATACCAAAAGAATAAAGTTAGAAACTTGAATTTGAGGACAAACTTGAAACTACATTTAATCCATTTTTGAGATTCCCTATAATTAATCATCTACACTATAAATATAAAAGGATAAAATTGTCGATGAAATATTACGATTTAATTTTAAAAGTAAAGTATTTTTGTACTATCTATGGATGTATAGCTTTAATATTGTAGAATCCAAAGCTTGGGTTTAAAAAGATACCGCCAAACGAACTTTAAGTTATCAATATCTTTTGAGGATAAAGATGCATCAACCTATGTTTCTCGATCGATATCTATTGAAGATAAAGATGAAAGAATCTATGTTTCTTTTGGTGCTTTAAAATTTGATGATTAATTATCAAATTTAAGTATAGTTGCTCATATTAATTATTTAATTTAATTATATCGATCACATTTACATGATTTTCAATGTGAACTCCTTTAGCTCCGCTCATATATTGGAGTTGGAAAACTTTTATTTGATCTTAAAACGTGCCAACGTGTATCTGTAGGGTAGTTGTTCATGTCTTTTACAATGGCCTTCGAGACGATTAAGGATATCGTGGTATGTGGTGGTGCTCTTTTTGAAGATTTTTAAAGGTTGGCATCACTTTTGATTCGTTTTGGAGGTTTTGGTTTATGTTCAGCTACAGATGCATCCACATATGCGTCTTTGGGTTCGATGGCACAATCTTGGAATTTTCAAGACCACATTTTTCGGGGGTCATGGTATATATTGATTTGACTTTAACAATTGGTGTCCGATGGATCGCTTGCACATGTTTCTTCCCAATTTTGATATTAGTGGTTTCTCTAGTAACGACATAGCCCCATAAACTCCAACACACTTTGGAATGTCTTTTATAACGGAATCCTTGAGAGTTTGAAAGCGAAGCTTCATTTATCCTCCCCCCCCTACGTGACAAAAAACAATCATTGAATGCATCCCGGCTCCTTGGGCTAAGGATATCTTGACAATCATCCTCATTGAAGAACTAGGCCGACATATGTCGGCTTTGGAATATCAAGACATCTTATAGTATTGTCAAATGATTCGCTTGTTACTGGCTGATGAATCTTGATCGATTTAGGGTAAGGTTGTATGGATTCTTTTGACGAGCATGCAGTTTATTGCAAGTAGTTACCTGGATTTTGAGTACATGCATAACTTTGTTAGTGATGCTTTTAAATGGACAGAAATTTTAGTTAAAAAGGAGGTCCCAATGAATTTTCTGACAAATCTGTTTAAAGGGAGATATTCTCAACAAGCAACCGATATTATTTTTGGATGGGTAGGTGAAACATGCTTGTGCGAACTTTACAGGAGTGTCCCATCTTATTGGGCTTAGGAGCAATGGATTTGTTGTGGGTCATGCAACGTTTAAGCAAAAATCAAGCAAGGTTGGTAAACATGAGAAAACTTATTTAAACAATCAATACGAATTTATCCTTTTGCCTTAAATACATTTTGTTTTTTTTTTTAAAAAAACCTGGAGGCTATGAACTTTCCGAACAGAATTTAGCTAGTCGTGCATATTAATTTTCATGCCTTTACGTCACAAAACTTTGATTTTAATATGATCAGGTTTGCTATCTAACAAGAGTTGTGACACAACTTGTTACACGTTTGACTGACACTTCAATGTAATACTTCTAGATGATAATTTATAAATACGACTTGCTATGATAAAGCTCTCGGCTTAAATGGCTATGCATTTGTGGAAATTGAAAAACCTATTCCATAGGTTGTCGGTTAACACTAAGAAAATCAATATTTAAGTCCCTCAATTTACTATTTCTCACTGTACAAAGCTTCTTAAATATTATTGAAGCCTTTAAAAGAATAAGAAAGAAATTCATGGCAAGTCAAAATGACAAGGGCAAAACTCTTTGGGCGACATGGGAAAAAGTACTCGCACTAAATGCACGGATGTCTAGGAGCTATCTTTTTAATAACTACAAACATTTCATTACTTGTTAGACGGTAGTGGCATTTCAAGACGAAAAGCAATACTTTAGAATGCAAAACAATGTTGGTTCACATCGCAACAAATGAGGAGATGGCAACAAAATCCAATTTAACTGGTATTTGGAATTCGATTTGTCTATTTACCCATACCTGAATAATCACATTCGAACTGAGTTCACCTTACCTGAATAATCCTATTAGAACCGAGTTCACCCTTACCCATTCGAACCGATTAAATCAATTGTCATTTGGGTTTAGATTTCCGTTTGACCTTAAAAAATATGTAACAAAACTTTTTGTTTATATTTGTAACAAATAAAATAAAATGCATAAAGATTAAGTTGATGATAGTATGATAACTTGTACACTTGTAAAATAACCAAATTAGGATAAAGTCACAATAACTTGGTTGATTTAATTAGTTATTTTGATTTGATATTGCTTTAGTTTTGTTTCTATCCAGAGTCGTAAAGTTTACCCAATGTAATAAAGTCTAGCTGGTCCTCCAACTTTCACGATATTAAAGGACGATCCCTCTTGTAGTCATGTCCCTTTCATGACCATCACGTGAAGCCTTTTTTAGGCAAACAACTACTTACTTTCATTTTTAACAAAACAAACATGTGTATTAGTGGCGAAGGTTGGTGGACATACATGTTGAGGGGTCCGGACTCAATATGTATAAAAAATTCATAAAGTAGAGGAGGGCGGGCACAAAATTTCTGTCGTAAACGGTTAAATTTACACTATACATTAAAAATTTCCGCCAAGAAAGGATAAATATACACTACCGAGCATAAAAACGGAGGGGCCGGGCTCAAAATTTCGGCCGGAAACTGGTAAATTTACACTATGTATAAAAATTATCGGCCGAAAAAGGATAAATTTACCCTACCGAGCCAAAAACAGAGGGGGCCGGGCTCAAAAATTTGGTCAGAAACGGATAAATGTACACTATATATAAAAATTTTCGGCCGAAAAAGGATAAATTTACACCACCAAGCGAAAAAACGGAGGGGGCCGGGACCACCCCTGGCCCTAAGTAAGCTACGCCAATGATGCGTATTAAACTATATTTCATTTTTGTCACGCGCATTTTAACTTTCTCCTAAGTTCCGTTTATTACATTCAATTTGTATTAAACTAGCAATATTAACGCGTGAGTTAACGGCGAAAATTCAGTCGGTAATGATTCGTTTTTCTTATAACATCATTACGGTACCGTTGCTCGATATAACAAATTATATAGAGAACAATAACTAAAATCTTTCATCGAACAACAAATTAATTGTATTTTTTGGTGTATCAACGAGAGATTGGAAAAAAAAAACAAATTGCGTGTGATATAAATGAGAGAGTTTGCATATTATAATTCTGATATAACTATATATAATGCTTTAAAAATGGGAAAATTCTCAAAAAGAATCAAATGAGGAGAGAGAAAAAATAAATAATCCTTAAATCATTAAATTTCTCAAAAGGTCCAAATGATTTGTATTGGGCCGACGTTTTGGTTTTCAGCTTGACGAGATGTCTAGTCCAATTAAAAGGTGACACGTGAAAGTAATATGACAAGGCCGTCCAAATTTTTGAAAATCTTGGGGGATCCGACCAAATTATCTCACTAAATCTTTTGCTAAAAAACATTCCACCTAGACGGTTTTTTTGTTTCCTACGTGTGCCGTTCAAATTCTATAGTTTTCGAGAAAAATGTCTTTAAATTCCGTCTGTCAAGACGCATTTGAGAAGAATTTGGTCCAAATAGACGAGATCTTTATTTGTTGTTTAAATAAGTTTTTGAAGTTGGAATCGCGTCCACACCAACAAGATTGTTCGTATTCCATCCACACCAACAATATTTTTTCTCTTTCGTCCGGACCGACAATATTTTTTTTATTCCGTCCAGACCGACAATATTTTTTCTTTTTCGTCCGGACCGACAATAGTGTTTTTCTGTTGTGGACCATTTCAACCGGCTGTGGTTCGAGATATTGCTGCTGTTTTGACAGCAGTTTGAGCAGCTCAAAAATGCAAGAAGATATCAGCAAATCTACTAGTTCTTTGCCAAAAAAAAAAATGTGTTTTCATGGGAAAACAACAAGCTTCAATACATGTTTGGTGCCCTTTTTAACCAACATATTTTCTGGTTATCTAAGGAAGTTATTTATGGTTTTGAAGGCTTGAAGCCCTTTACAGGGCTGAATGAAATGCCATTTTATGGCAGAAAAATGGGCATCAAAATCCGTCTCGTCAGAACCGTAAATGTGACATTCGTCATTTTCGGTTCGATTTGTATTTGTTTCCGTAATGTAAACCCGACCCGTTTTGGCTTTTGAATCTTTGAATATTAATAAAACCAAGAAGTTTATGTTATAATGGTGTTTCATATTTGTCGTTTCGTTTCAAAGTCTTTAACGGTGTTTAAAACGCTTATTTTGTGCTCAAAATTGCCAAAAAACAAAGTTTGGACGAGAACCCCACCTCACGTGGCGCGTAGGGCTGGCCTAGGCCGGCTGCGCAGCAGCCAACAGTGCAGCTCAGCAATATATAAAGCAGTTTTTTTTACGTTTTCGGTTCGTTTAAGCTCGTTTAAGGCCCGAACTCGTATTTTAACCATCCAAACCGACCAAGACTCAACCCATAGTTGTTCTAGAACCCTCAAAACTTGATATTATCTCTGGATTAAATTTATTTAACTTAAAACACATTTTAACTTATTTTTAAATAAAGAATCAAATTGTACCGGTTACCCATTGGATAAAGGTTTTATCCAACCCCTCAAACCCTAATCCTCCCTCATAAATACCCACTCATCTCAGCCATTTTCCCCTGCCCATTTCACCCTTCTCTCCCAAATTATTTGAACTTGCAAGTTGTTCTAGCTAGTGTTGCTTAAGTTCGACTTTAAAAGTCGACGGAACCGAATCTTGCATTTCAATCCGTTTCTGGTATATGTTTTTGTTACTTTCAGTTTTTACAAGTTAATTTATGTTAATAAAACCATTTCCATCTTTTTTTAAGGTTTTTGGACATTCAAACACTTATTTTTGCATTTTAGGCCCGTTTGGGTCGTTTTAGGGAAGTTTACTCACTTAACTTTCTTGTTTGAGTTTAGATCTAGAAATTTTGCTTTGCTATTAGTTCTATGGTTTTGGACATGTGGTAACCATCCTCGGTCTCATACCGAGTCAAGGACCGAAACAAAACTGAACACTCGTTTAAACACTTTTATTAACTTTTGAACAACCATGTTGCATGAAAACATTCTAGATCTGAGTTTTCATTTATCTTTTAGTTCTATGGTGTTGGACATGTGGTAACCATCCTCGGTTTCATACCGAGTCAAGGACCGAACCAAACCGAACACTCGTTTAAGCACTTTATTTAACTTTTAAACAAATATATTGTATGAAACACTTTAGATCTGAGTTTTTCTTTATATTTTAGCTATTATATGGTTTATATGGAAGTGTAGAACATATCTTGGCTTGAAGTCTTGAACCCAAGTTTCGGGTAAAAACCGAGTGAAACCGAACACATGTTTTAACAAGTTAGTCAATGTTCAAACCACCAAAAGTTCAACCTATCTTTTTAGTTATGTTTTAATTATATTTATCATATTACTTAAGATTTTGAAAGTGTCGGAACAAATCTTGGCTTAAACCAAGTTTCGGGTAAAAACCACGTGAAATTCGAGTAGTTTCAAACCTTTCCAAAACGGTTAAATAAATCTTGGTTTGAACTCATTTTAACTCATTTTGCACTTTATATTATTTTGGTTTGAACAAATCTTGTCAACAACTTTAAGTTGTCGAATGCAAACGTTCCGGTTTCCTCCTTATATTTTTGTTGGAAACATAAAAGTCACGGTGATACGCGGACTAGTGTTTTCAACATCTCATTGCCTCATTTTTTTACTTGTTATTATTACGATTTTTGGTCAAAACATATAGACGCGGTGATGCGTGCAAATGTTCGACTCCTCTTTTTATTTAACATTCATTATCGGGACGACAAGTCACGGTGGTTCATGCAAGTTTTTCCCGCTTTTAAATCATAACACTTTATTTTCAAATTTCAAATATTTAAATTATTTATCGTTTTATTTAGTTACTTGATTTATTTACAAAAATGTTTCTAACTACCCCAAACTTATATTGTTTCCCTTTATTATTTTAGAATGCCTCCTCTTCGTCGCCACACTCGCAAGCCTAAAAACTCCGGCCGCAGAATGGCCGATTTGGTTGCTAAAGAGATCGTCGCTGTGATTCACGGACTAATAACCCAAATTCAAGCAATCCAACCCCCTCAACCCACTGTTATCCAAGTCATGCCTAACCCCGCACCCTTCGCTTACAAACATTTTGCCGGTGCCAAACTGTAACACCCCGACCGATGGCGGATTATACATCGGGGCGCCACGTATTGTTTCATTACTCGTGACACTATTTGGGTGTCAATATTTAATAAATACATTTTCATTGCGCACGCGCAGAACACAAATTGTATAGTAACATAAATCATATCATAACTTAAAATATTCAAATAACATAATTTGTCTTGTTACATTTTAATCTAGGTCCAGAGAAAAAGAAAACATCCTATGTGTCCTTGAGATTCCCAAAAGCAGCTACAGCAAACCTGAACATGTGTTAAAATAAAACGTCAACACTTGCGTGTCGGTGAGAAATCAAGTTTAATAGATATAAATAGATAATAATAAACACTGCGCGCAACATGTGCTTAACTGGGGTTTAACATAGGGTGTAATCAGATTGTGATCAAGCCTAAATAGATCATAGCTCATAGTTCAATCCGTGCTCCCAATCGAGCACAAAAACAAATAATCATACGTGCATGTGCTAACAAAACAAGAAAACCGTAAACGATAGGTCTCCCGTGTTCATCTAATGGATCCATGAAAACTTCGGAATAGGCCGAACAAAGCGGTTAATGATTCACACATACAAATAAACAGCCAAGTAAACGTCCATAACACATGGGGTTTTGCGCACATAAATTTCATAAACAAGTTTAAGACTCAAGTTGTACGAACACATGAACATCCCAAAACGTTAAAAATAAAAGGGGATTAAGTACGAGATTACTCACTTGTAAACGGTGCGTTGAAAGATAATGCAATAACCAACTTTTAAACAAGCGAAAGTTAACCTATAAATAAGAGGTTATTGGTTTAACGATTGGTTTTTATGCCTTGAATATATGCAGTAAGTATCGATTTTTGTTAGTTAAACAAATTAAAACAAAATATATATATTTATATTTACCGAGATTCTGGGCAGAACAGAAGAGAAGACGGAGGCAAAGAGAGGAGTGGCGTTGCTGAGGAACTACGGCAGAGAGCAAAGGGAGAGAGATTTGGGGAGTGTTTAAGTGTAGTGTGTGTAGTGTTAATAAACAAGAAATTAGCTTAATTTATAGGAAAACCCAAGGGAACACAATCCCTTGAAAGGGGAAAAGATCTTATCAAATCAAGCAAAAGATATTAAAAAGCACAAGAAACCAAAAGCAAAAGATATCAAAAGATATGCCGGCAGCTGCAGGGGATGGGGAAAAGCTGACAGGTTACAGATCAAAGCATGGGAGGTGTCAGATAAAGCACTGTTCAAGACATGCAAAAGAAGATTTCAAAAGATTATGCCAGTCACTTTTTTTGTCAACCAATAGGATTGGTGCGCATGCTGCGCCGAAAGTGGCTTTTCGGACAGATGTCGGAACTGACCTACAGTGCTCATACAAAAGATAAGATATTTCAAAAGAATACAGGCTGACTTAAACTGAAGAAAAGACTTAAGGTCTAGCGCGAGAAGACTCGAGCGCGCGCGAGGGCGAAGGCAGACAGAACAATCCTTAGCGCACCGCGGGAAGAACAACAATCCTTCGCGCACCGCGGGAAGAACTAAAATCTTTAGCGCGTCGCGGGAAGAACTACAATCCTTGGCGCGTCGCGAGAAGAACTACAATCCTTGGCGCGTCGCGGGAAGAACTACAATCCTTGGCGCGTCGTGGGAACAGTTCGCCTCACGTATCGCAGGAACAGCTGGTCTTCACACAGGCTTCCTTGTAAGGAGTCTGGCGCGTGTAGTTGCGCAGACATCCTTAGGCGGGAAGAACCAAAGGACAAGCAAAGAGTTAAGAGAAAGGGGGGTTCAAGGCTTAAGGGTTAAGCAGAGGGGCGGGACGGCGACAAGAGAGAAAGGGGCGGGACGGCGGAAAGGAATTATTATTATTAGTAAGTAATATATATATATATGATTTATTTAATGTTAAATTTACATAGATTAATAATCAAATTTTAAATCATAAAAAGAATCGGATTCGAAAACGGGTACCTGGGTCGGGTCGGATTGGGCAGATGTCACACAAACCAACAAAATTTTATGGTTTGAACTGTTCCACTACGTTGTTGCAATGATCCGAAAAGACGGAAAGCATTTTTCGTCAATGTGAAAGACCAGAATCCAAAATGACCACCTTCGCTTCAAGCGTGTTCGAGGAAACTGCCCTCACATGGTGGAATAGTGAAATGAACACCAAATGGGTGGAAGTTGCCATGGCCTACTCGTGGACCAAGCTCAAAGAAGTTATGATGAAAGAGTTTTGCCCGAAGCGTGAAATCCAAAAGTTCGAAGCCGAATTTTGGGAACTTAAACAAGAAAGTGGTGACAACTCCACCTACTCCAACTGCTTTCATGAGCTTAGTCTCCTGGTTCCTCACTTGGTCACTCCCATCGAGCGGGTGATGGACAAGTATGTCGGCGGTTTGCCAATGCAATCCGAGACTCTGTGATAAGTAGTAAACGACAAACATTCCATGATGCAATTACCCTAGGCACTGCATTCTTCGAGAACCATGTCAAAGATGGTACTCTGACGATCAAAGTTTCCAAGAAACCTAATGAAAAGGCCACACTCGAACCATCATCTAAATCCATAAATTACTCCAACTTATCCCACCACTCCAAAAAGAAACACAAACCAAACCACCGAAACTATGCCGTCACTCACCTATCTCAAGCCCAATCTTAATCCCAAGCTCCTCAAAACGGAAAACCTTATACCGGTTCTCACCCTTTGTGCAAAACTTGTCAACGCTATCACCCATCTTACTCCGCTTGTCGCCAATGCTCGAATTGTAACCAATTCTGTCACCTTAGCAATGTTATGCCGCTCCCGCTTTAATCAAGAAGTTAACAGTTTAATCAGACTTCTCGAAGAAGAAGAACTTGCTTTCTTCGACTTAACAACAGCTGGTTACGAATTCAAGCATACGCTCCTTGGAAAAGAGGTGGGGAGACTTACAAGGTTACATGATGCTTTGGATAAAACCCACACAAAATTCATTCAGGAACAACAAATTCTGTTAAAAGAGCTTATCGGTTTAGGGTATGGGGAACCTCAACGTTTACTGCATTCTCGCATACGTATGATTGTTCTGGTGGTATCCTCCAAGCTTCTCGTGGTATTGTTTCAATTGATGATATTCATTAATATATGTTACGGGTGTGCACGGTTCGGTTAAATGGCAGTAACCGAACACTTCGATGATCAATAACCTATTTCCCAAAAATAATAAAGTTACAATCAAAACGAAGTTAATTAAATAGCAATCACAAAAAAATAATGTATTTATATATTATTATTATTATTATTATTGGAAAGGAGTATCATCCGAACCATGTGTTAATTGTTTAATGTTCGGTTGATTTCTCTCTCCTCAGTCTTGTATAACTAGCTATGGCACCGATTATTAATTGTACAAAACATGCTCAAGATCGAGGTGTCATGCTTTACTTCTGGATTAAAGAAGATATGCTCTCTCTTGAAGATTTGACTGAAGATATTTATAAAGGTTACATGGGGCGTGTTAAACCAGATATCGAGTTCATGGATTAAAAGAATAACGTGTGCATCGAGTTGATTAAAAAGCAACATCTGCGTAACACGACGTTTCTGGTGGATATTCTCCAAAAAGAACATGAGGTTATTGAACAAGATATCCGGGCTAAAGTTCATCAAGGGGAAGAACACAAGGATGATTACATTGAAGGAATTCAAGTTCAATGGAAGATTTGACAAACACCCTTCTTGCAAGGCCCACTTTGGTAACAGTTTTGGAAGATATAGAGAATGTGTAAATCTCTTACATTTTAAAGCGGCAACATGAAATCGGTTATGAAAAGTTAATACACATCATAAAAAACCTGGAGGAGAAACTACATTCTAAAAGTAAAGGTTTGTATGAAGCCCAAGTTGCGGTGGAATGCTTGCGCTTCAAGGGCATTGGAGACTCGAGGAAGGTTCAAAGAAGATGTTAGTCCTAAACTAAAAAACCAAATTGCTTTGTTTTTCGATGGGCTCCGATCAGCAACAACAGTTGGGACGAGCAAAAGAAATGAGAAGATACAAGATTAATTAGTACTTCAATTCAATCTATGTTATGATCTATTAATTTGAATGAGAGATGAAATTCTTAACTTTTGGTTTTTGTGATATATATGCACTAGGTATGGATTCTTGCTTATTATGCTAAATTCTATAACAGTTTCCTCTTCTGGTTATATGCACTATGGATTCTTGCGTTAATTATTATATATATGTTAAATTATGTGACATTTTCCTTTTTAATCATACTTTCTAGCTAGATTTCGTATGAGATCATCGACATTTAATGTGAATGATAGACCGGAATTTGTGGAAGAGCTGTTGTCGAAAGATCCTCATTAAAGAGGGATATAAAGATAGTTGCCAACAAATATGGATAATGCAAATCTTATATTATTGACTGATTGATATATCTACTCCTGGATGTCTATAAACAAAATTTTGCATTTTAAATGTAGTATTTACCTAAATAACTAAGAAGATTTGGTTATTTGCTCGCTATGATAAAACGATGTGCGTAAAAGAACGGAGACGACTTAAATAAAATTGATATCAAAACGTGGATACGTATGTGTGTGTATAGACACACACACACACACATGTTTATCTCGAGTTTTTTTTTTACCAAAATGAGGATTCTAGAGAAATTATTTACCAAAACGGGGATTTTCAAAACTATTTACCAAAATGGGGATAAACCTTTATTACTTTTTATATAAATAAAAATTAATGACATTAATCTTCTACGCAGCTCTCTTCCTGAACTCCGGTGAGTTACTTTTTATTCAAAAAAAACTCAGTTATCTCCCCCTCTCATGATGTAGACCAGTCTACTCGTGAAAGAAAAGAGGGCCTGGTCCGTTAAACTATGTTCAACTGTTGTTTTATGCTATTGCCTCGAAAAGTCCCGTTTCTTAAAACAATGTGTACATACGTGTGATTCATGCCGAAACTATCCATACGTGGCAAACACCTAAACATTTATTGATATTAAGAAATTATCTCAACATGTTTATTGCTATTAAGGATCGCAATGTGGGTGAGTTTTTGGATTCAACTTCTTCAGAGTTCGATAAGGATTATTATAAAAACATTATTATGGGTAACGATTATTAATTTACTATAAAAACATCAATGGTCAAACTTGGAAATGTTGGTGTCATAGAAGGTGGTGAAATAAGAGTGAAGTGCAATGTCGTGAATTAACGCTAGCTTGAGCGGGAGAAACGAAAGAATCGACGAGGAAGAGAATGATTTAAAGTTTTTACAATTTTTATATATCTAATCTATAATATAAATAAACGAAAGCTTAAAAATCCTACGTGTCGCGTTCTGGTCGCTCCCCACCCATATGGAGTCACCAAATTGATTATTTGTAAATGGTGAGTTCTCAATGTTGTTTAGTCGCCCTCCGCAATGGCCGTCTCTGTTCAACTATTCTTCAATCGAACCAATCGTTTTTTTATTTGGTTAGTTTGTCGGTTTTTTGTTTGTTTCGGTTAATAACCAAAACCAATCATTTAAAAAATTTGCAGATTTAAATCATTCATTGCAATTATTAGCAACTCCTTGATAAAAAGTTACGAAACTGATTATTTTGAATCTTTCAAGTTCTCTGCAGATTCGTTTACCGACGTTTTGTTAGCGGGTCATTGCCACTCAAAGTGCAGGTTATGATTGCATGGGTAGTACGGGCTAGTTTAGTTACGAGTTAAGACATTCCGTTCAGGGGCAAAGTTGAAATATTGAAAAATTTATTTCTTTTAACATTTTTGAATGTGACTACATAACATAGTTCGAAGTAAAAACTTTGGTTTGTTAAATCAAACAGGCTATGCTAAAATCAAGCAAATTATATAAGTGACTCGTGCGTGACAAAAGTTAAGATCATGATATGAATAATTTGAAAATTGAGTATGAATTTTACTAAAATATTTTTTCTTTTTCGTCCGGACCGACAATATTTTATTTAGTCTGTCCAGACCGACAATATTATTACTTTTTAAGGTATGTAAGTAGTCATAAGTTGTGAGGAGGGAAATGCAGTGTAAGGGGGTGTTTTAGGGTAGCTTTTAAAATTGTTTTTTATTTATTTGCTTTTTGAAAAACAAAAGCAACTTTTCAAAAGCTTTATTTTAAAGCTTTTAAAATTGCTTTAATAAACACCCTTCTACTTCTCAACAAACAAATAGCAAATAATTAAGTTTTATAAGGCTGAGGGGTGTGGAGCGCGAGAGGGGGCGCGTGAGCCCATCCGCTCATGCCCCGGGGCGCGAGCACCACACCACCGAGGAGCGAGAGGGGCGCGAGAGGGGCGCGAGCACGCAGACCAAGGCAGGCGCAAGAGTGCTAGCGGGTGAAAATGGGCGTAAAGTTGGCCTGGGAATGCGTGAAGAGCCGTTGGGGCTTAGAAATAGAGCCGTTGGCTCTTTATTTTTATTAAAAAATTTTTTTTTCTCTATAAAACCAATATCACATACCACCCAAAACCAATATCACATACCAATATCACATACCACACCCAAAACCCAAAATCACCCCATCTTCCAAACCTTTTTTTAAAAACATGGCTGGAAATTGGTACCCAAACCCAGATTCAGATTACAGTTACGACGATTTATGGTCGGCACCCGGACCAACCGATGTTTTATTCGGGGTCGCAACAATTATCCGGCTTTCAACCATCCAACATACAACCGTCTCCTAACTTTGTTGTTCCGGAGACACAAGAACCAGAAGGTGAAGCTGCGGGACAAAGAAGACGCGTCCACCGGAAAAAACAAGTTGCAACGGACGGGTCGGGTTCGGCTTCGACTGGAAGGACGAAACGGAAAACCACTCCGTGGTCATCGGATGAGAAGGAAGCCCTGTGTCGGGCTTGGATAGTCATTTCTGAGGATCGGCGTTGCGGTAATTGTTTTAACGTTTTTAAAAATGATTTTTAATAAAAAAGTTAAATAAAAAAGTTAAATGACTTACAAATTTATTTATGCATTTTGCAGCGGACTACCAAAAGAGCAAGGTCTTTTGGACAAAAGTTAGGGAGACGTTCTATTCGCTCGTTGGGAGTACAGAGCGGAACGCCGATATGATTTCGGGTCGGTGGACCGAAATCAGAAAATTTGTCGGCTTGTTTACTAATCTGTTCAACAGGAACGCCGGTCATATGAGACCAAGTGGCAGTGACGATTTGGCGGTTTATAATTTCACTGTCGAAGAGTGGAAGCAGGAGTGCCTGCGGAGGTATGGGACGGTGAAGACGTGGGACGATGTAAAGGTGTGGGAGAGGTTGAGAAGGTGTTCTAAGTGGGTTGAGCTGGTGGCGCCGGACCTTGATGTGGAAGTAGGGCCGAAACGGACTAAAACTAGTTCGTCTGGAGCGTATAGCACTTCCGCCGGGTCGGATTGCCGAGTTGGATTCGACCTAAACGTTGTGGGGGAGGAAACGTCTTCACCGCCGAGGAGGCGGCCATTGGGAAGGGACGCCAGGGGGAAAAAACCGGCTGAGGGGGAAGCCGTAAACATCGCCGATCTTGTTGAATCCCTCAATAAATTCAACAAAACCATGGAGGTGGTCTCTAATGACAAAAAGGAAAAAAAAAGAATGAGAGATTTGGACTTCCTTACAAGAGACTTCAGTAACCTAAATCCGGTCGACCAAATGCTGATGGAAAAACAAAAGGAACGTATCCGGAAGAGGTTGATCGAAGAAGACCAAGCCGAAGAATAAGAATAATGTTTTTTTTAGTACTTTAATTTTTTTTTTAGATATTAATGTGTTTTTTTAATTAATGTGTGTTTTTTTAAATAATTTATGAGTTTTTTTAATAATACATTTTTTTAATACATTTATAAAAAAATAAAAAAAAAACCGCTCGCGCCCCCTCTCGCGCCCCTCGGGCGCGAGCACCACAACCAACACCCATCTTATCAAGTTTCTCTCTCTGCCACACGTCACAATATTATTGGCTGGAGCCCCCACTCGCGCCCCCAGCCTAAGCTCACTCAAACACCCCCTAACTTATATGAATAAGTTATAACCAAACACCTCCTAATTAAACTTTTGAACCCTAATCTAATGGTCATCTCCGGTTACCGGGTAATGAATATTTTATAGTGATTTTAGTTCTGCTATTAAGATTTAGGGCTTGAATCTGTATTATTTGTTTTGCTCGATCTCGTTGCGCGTTTAGGTATAATACAGATTGATTCTTACTTGGTTTTTTGATTGATAAAAGCAATTAAGTTTGATCATCTTGTTTACAAAGGTTTTATTAAGTAGTTCTCTCTTTAGTAGATTGGTATTTGTTTAAAGTTTCGTGATCTGATTTTGTTTCAATGCACAATAGATGTTTGATAAAATGCCTGAGTGAATGGTTCGCTCATATCTGCTTCTGCTAGTTAGTAATTAATTAGTCTAACTCCTGTTTATGAATGCCAATTATGTATGTGATAAAACTTACGGTTTGATCTACTAAACAACACCACCTTTCTCTACCTTGTTTATTACATATACTTATCTACGTTTGCTTTTCAATCTGCGAGTTTATTATATATATTGTTTTTCTTCAATCCTTTGCAGGGGAAATGTTGCCTCCATCTCAAGTCGGAAACGATTCCGATGGCGCTCAGTTTACCATTCCTCCCCCCCCCCCCCCGACATCAAAACCCAGGCCGACGACTCTGCAAGGATTATCGCATCAGTCCCGTCCTACTTTGAGAAAACTATCATTTCTGACCATGCTGGAAAGCCCGAATACAGCTTCCTGAATGCTGCTGATCCATATCATGCCTATTACCGGCACCGGCTGTCCGAGTTGCGTGCTCAGAATGGGGCTGCAGAAGATGGCTATGACAACACCGAATATCTTTTCCTCAAACGACTGAGAAAAAGCTTGAATGGTAACATCAAGGTCACCATTAGGGAACGGATTGCAGAGATCGACAAGAGGCTTGAGAGGCTGGGGGGTGTTGCTACCGTTGCTTCACCATTTACTGGTGAACTGATTCCAGCCTCCCATATGTATCAACATATGCATTACCCGCAGCATAGAGAACAAAAAGACAGACTGTTTGCCAAGATTAGGGATACTACACCTGCCCAAGATGACGAAATTTCCTCAACTTTTGCTTGGCTTGTCGAGACACGCCCTCGTGTTTTTGGCACTACACTGCAAGAGTTATCTAATGCAGTCAAGGAACATATTCAAAGCATCAAGCTACGGGGTGAACTGATTCCGGTCATTGAGATGACTCAACATATGCAAGATGACATAATTTCCGCAACTAATGCTTGGATTGCTCAGATACGCTCTGATCTTTTTGGGACCCCGGAGGAAGAGTATGCTGGCGCACTCAAGACAAAGATTGAAAGGGCTGAGCTGGAATTTCATCGGCCAGAGAGCGAAGACACCCCTGCCCAAACATGATGATGGCATGCCGGCCTCCAAAGAGGCAACAGCTGCTAGGTCTGTGTTTCTTATTAGTTGTTGTGTTAGCACGCACGCTGCACACACTAAAATATAATTCTTGAACAAACTCGAATGTTAATATCACACATCAGGGCTTTGGGAGCCAAGTGGTTGACTGTTTATACATTTTGCCATTTCAGGTGTGCTAAGGAGGACATGCAGGATGAAAAAGGTTGATCATGATGATCCAATTAAAGATTTTCTAACCTAATTAAGTTCCTGAACTAAACTCTAGCTTTTTCTGTTTGTTTTTATTTTAATCAAGTACTTGAACTAAATCTGACTTGAATCTATGACTGGACTATTAAAGGT
>NW_027502234.1:0-21217 GCF_021521415.1 Bidens hawaiensis
AATATTAAAATTTATATTGCATGTCAAGAAATTTACACAGTTTAGTATTTGGTTATTAGTAAAACACATATTGTGTTTATGAAGATTCAATTATATAACATACCGACAGATAAAGTTAAAAATATATACTCACTTCCGACCCTAATTCCATTGCAGCCTCGGTGATTTCAGTGCGCACAGGTTGTTGATTTCCAGATAGTGTTACCTAATAAGGAGTTCAGATATAAATACAGTTTTATATTAAAGACAAGTAATCCTTTTTATAAAAGTTAATCAGTAGCCAGTTGTATATAGAGAATGGAAACAATAGTTCTGGTTTGAAACCAAAAAATTTGGAAAGACCAAAATGACCCCAGATAATAACTATCTTAGAACCGATCAAAATCCAACAACTTAATGAAATGAGGGGTCTTTAAAAAGTCACTAGCGTATGTGATCAATAAAAGTGATGTGCCTAAAATGCCCCTGAAATGGTGCTTGCACATGCGGCTAATGATGGTTCTCACATGAAAATTAAACGACAGTTAAATTTCTACTCGAAGACTAAGATGCAAAACAAATTCACATTGGAGCAAAACTGTAAGTTAACTAATACTTGAGGGACTATTTATGTAATGTGACAGTAACAGTTGAAAATATAAAAAACTACTTACCTTTACTAGTTCACCTTCACAATAGCCATCAAACTCAGCACTGCAAAGCACAATAAACGTCACAAATACTCACGTATAAAACGTTATTAGAAGAAACAAACTTTTACTAATTACAAAAAAATGTAATATAGAAAATTATGCATACACAGCAAGTTCTTTCTGCACGCGCACGGCCTCAACTTGAACAACCATTTGCGCCTTCTTTACAGTCTCATACAGATTTTGCATGTTTCCAAAAACCCCTGCCTATAATTAAATGAACATGAAGTATACCAAATTACCAATACAGTAAAATGTCACAAATTTAGAACATATACTTATTAGTAATGCACATAATGTTTATCGGAAAATATGCAGAGAAATGTGAGGGTTTTTACCTTTCCATCATCCTTCTCATTGTCCTTCTTTCCACCACCAAATAGGGCGGATACACGAAGAGATCGATGCTTAACAGCAACCTTCAGATGGCCAGGCTGAGACGGGACCCACACACCAACTGAATTTGGTTTTAGACTTAGTTTTTCTGCAAATTAAGAAACAAGTGTTCGCATTATGCTTAGGAGTTGTAAAAATCTACTGATATCACGGTTTGTTAGAATCAGGTTGTGCAAAAATGTCAGCTTTTACCTACGTCTAGGCTGCAAAGTGCAAACTACTAAATGAATGAAACACAAGAATTTATGTGGTTCAGTCTAAGTTGAAATGCGTCCACAGACTGCAACCAGGAATTTATTATTGCTTTATGCTCTCAACACTCATGATGAGAATTTACAATTACAAGAATTACAATATATAGAGACACATTAACAGGACTTCATAAACAGATGTAGTGTCGGTCAAAATCCTCCCACGTCTTCAATCTTCATTAACCCAAAAAACATGTCTTCAAAGATTCAAGTAACCAGACCCAAACCAAAGCCCAAGCCTCCACAAACCCAACATAGTTCTCATGTAATTTTAACATATTTTATACTTTGATTGTTAAAAGTACTTGGATTGAACGCAGAGGTCCAAATACCGGTTAACTGGTTTTTGGAATATCAGTTAGTAACTGTAACCGGTTATTGCCAATAATCGGTTATGTTTCTTAACCGGTTTTTGAGCATAACATCCCTAACCTATTTAACCTGTTCGGTTCAGTTATTAACAGGTTAACCAATAATAACCTATTGAAAACCAACCTTTTTAACACTAACCATATAAACCTATGTTCGGTAACCAGTTTTAAGTGGAAAATCCCTAGCCTATTTAACCGGTTCAGTTTGGTTATTAAAAGGCTAACCAATAATAACCTATCAGTATTAAGTATTAACCTTATTAACACTAATCGTATTAACCTACGTTCTGTTAACCAATTTCTATGTGAAAATCCCTAACCAGTTCCTTTCCATCGGTTAGTAACCAGATACGATTTGCACCTCTAGATTTAGCTTAACCTATTGAAACTAACCTTCTGAACACTAATGTATTAACCTATGTTCGGTTAACCAGTTTTTGAGTGAAAAATCCCTAACATATTTAACCGGTTTGGTTATTAACTGGTTAACCGATAATAACCTATTGCAATTAACCTTATTAACACTAACCCTGTTAACCTATGTTTGGTACTTTGGTTAACAGGATTCTATGTAAAATCCCTAACCCGTTCCTAACCATTGGTTACGATTTGCACTCGAGGTGTGCACGGTTCGGTTCGGTTCGGTTTTGTTAGCCTCAACCGAAACTGAAATCGTCGGCTAATATATTTTATAAACCAATCGGTTTTCGGTTCAGTTTATTCTGCTATTTTTGATTCAGTTAACAGCCAAAAGTTGGAAAAACATGAAATGAAGGTATAAATAAATACAAGAAATGGAAGTATAGAAGCTAGAAAAAATTTGAAAATATGGATTGTTCGGTTAATTTTGGTTCGGTTTCAGTTATTTTTCACCCCTATTTTGCACCTCTAGATTGAAGATTAAGGGTTTGTAAAATTCAAGCCCTATTTTGCACCTCCAATATCCAAATTTGACAATCAAAATCAATAATCAACAATCAATAATAATAATATACAAAAGAATCCGTTAATTAGAGGCCAGTAAAGTAGCAATTTCATAATAAACCACGTCAATTAATAAACTATAAAACAGAGAGAGAAATAACTTACGGAGAGAAGGGGATAATGAATTGAAGTTTGAAATCTGAGCTGTGAAACCACTAGCAGACGCCATTGGTATCGGTCAGTCAGGGTTTGGAAGACAAAAAAAGGATTGAAGAAGAAGAAGAAGAGGTTGGTTTGATAAATGAAATGATATTATTTTCGATCTTTTGCTTGTTGTGTGTTGTTATGAGTTACGGACTGTTACTTATTATGTTAGGTGACAGACCAATAGAGTGGTCGGTTAGGTCAACGGATGTATTAGTTTTTTTTAATGGTCAACGAATTCTTCAAATGGGTTACTAGTTTAATTCATCACATCGGGATACTTTCGTCTTTCGATACAGCATCTAAGGCCAACGCCCGTGAACATTCGTCTGAAGATACAACAGTGCGGTGAGATAAAACTCAAAGATCTAACTAGTGAACACCACTTATTCGCCTAGTCCCACATCATCATCCTGTACCATTGAAACTAAGTGATAGGGGCATAAATCAAGCCTGTGTAGTTCTAAACTTATTTTTACTTTCGAGAGTGGCTCGTGAGTAATTTTCATGCTCGTGTAATTTGGTTTCTTTATTAATTCGTATATTATTTTGTTACTGTTTTTGTGATTTTATATTGGCTAATTGGAAATAAATAATCTTACTTTTTGTGTATTGACTGATAATAATCCCGTCATTAAAAATCACTACCAACGATCCAAACTTTCAACTATTTTTATCTCAATGGACATCCACTAAAATATACTTAACGTTGTTAAGTTTTTTTTCCAGGTTTCAAAACCGATGTTCTAGGGCTTTTGATCGGAATAAGGATACGATTCGACTGATGTAAAACTTATCTTGAAACGGTGATCCAAACAATGAAACAATGTTTCAATTCGGGGTTTTAATATCGTTTACTAGTCAGTTGTGATCTACTTGGCATTTTCACGATCTAGTCAGCATGTTCACGATCTAGTCGGAATGCTCATGATCTAGTTGGCCCGACATAGACATGAATGCAGTCGTCAGGCCAACTGCTTTGTTGGCGCTTAAATTGGCTACACGAACCAATCGACGCGCCTAGTGGCGGATCTTGAGCATCTAGTATGGATGAGCTGAAAGTCACAAGACCCAATTTTTTTTCCTACTTCTAAGTTTTAGCAGCAACCTGGTTCGGGTCGGGTCAAACAATAATTCCAAACCCTAACCTACCAAGTTGAAACAAATACAAAATAGTAAAATGCGAATTGCCGACCACATGGTATGGTTGGATTTTGGTCTTAATGTTTAGTTTTTTTTTATTTACAATTTATTTGGGTCTAGACTTGGTTTTATAAAGTTTTATTTCCCAATCTTTTTTTTATCTTTACGTTTATTTTGTTAAAGATTCCTTGTTCTACGGCTTTAAACCTACTTCATTTTTTAAAAGTTTCAAGGCTGACCCGGACTCAAATAACATGAATGGGCCGGACTCAAATAATTTGGCTGGGCCGGACTCAATACGTATATATATTTTTTATTTTTCGGAAAAATACACTACCGAGCGAAAAACGTGATGGGGCCGCAACCCACTTTGGCCCAAAGAGAGATCCGCCCTTGGACGCGCCAGCTTTACGGACGCGTGCTCGTTTTTTATTGGCTATACGAATCAGCCGTCTTGAATGATGAAAAAAGTCGTCCCGCCTTTTTGGTACTGAACATTTTGGATATTGTTTGTAAATGATGGACAAAATTTAAAAAACCATTTTTTAAAATGGATATTATGAGAATTTTTCCTCTTTTTATTACAATTTCATCACCACCACACCCATTCGTATTTCTTTATTTAAATCTTTTATACCAGCATTCTCGTTTTCAATTTCTCATCAGACCCTTATGCAAAATTTAAAATTTCTAAGAATTTTGAGATCCGATGAGTAAAAATATGAAGAGGGTTGACAAAATTTAAGCATCGAACCCTTGTTCAAGATGTTATGGAGTTGCAACAGGAGAGAGTTTGAGATTATGATTTATTGTTTTTGTGTTTTGATTTGGGTTTGCTTGAAAACGAACTAAACAAACATGATCGAAGCATGCTCAGTTGCTCACATTTGTTTTTTTAACTTTAAGTGAACACGAATAGTTTAATGAAGCGGGTTTTATTCTGGGAAAATTATCGATAGGGTCATTTTCTAGATAGAGAAATACAAAAGAGCCCTTAAATAGAAATTCTGACATGTTTCATTGTCCACTAAAAAGGTGCAACAAGTAGAAATTCTGACAAGTCCGAGCAAATATAAAGAGAACCTGTCGGCTCCATCCATTTTTAAGGAAACATCAAAACTCGTTGGATCCGACTGTTTTTAATTTGTTCTCGTCTTCTTCATCCAAGTTTGCACCTCATCCAAGTTTGTACCAAATTTGTCTTCCCCATCCATGTTTGTACCAAACTCGTTTTCCCCATCCAAGTTTACACCAAATCCGTCTTCCCCATCCAAGTTAATCCGTCTTACTAGTCCAACTTCGAAAATATTCTATTTTTAAGTTTTATTTTAATATTATATAAGTATAATTAATTTTTTTTATAACTTTTGAAATATAAAGTTTTATAAAATTTTAAATATACCGTTGAGACGTATTTATTTTTATCTACATGCTAACATAAAACTTTATTCAAAACTGAGTCAGATCAAATTTATGTCTAAAGTTCAATAAAAACTTGACACAACTAATGAATATTTGTAAAGTTTGTGGTTTATAAGGACCAAAGTGATTGAAATTTTCATCACGAACTTTGTGATTACTAAAAGATAAGCCTTTATTGTTTACTACAGACACATGTGTATAACCTTAATGAAACACTTAATAGGATAGTTTTACACTCAAATGTATATGATTTTGATAGAGAGAAACATATGATTTTGATAGAGAGAAACATATGATATCACTAAATCAAGTGGTCATATGCAAATAGAAAACTAAAGTTTATTTACAAAATTTTCAACATAGAAATTAGAATTATTTTATAATTAACTCCACTTTATACTTTAACTAGACTTGCCTAATCACTTTATGGATTACTTGCTAGCATATACTCTCAATTTCAATAAACAATTTTCCTTCATCATTATAATGCATTTTTAAATATGGTAATTGAGATCGATGGATATATGTTAATTATTTATTTTGTAGCTATGAGCCATTGAAAGTCGTTAGAAAATTGAAGGACCGGAGATATGGTCGTCTATATGCAGATTAGACTTTAATGTATTTAGAGCACGGTTATTACAACTTTAGAATATTATTTTTATTTATTCTTCAAATCATCGGATGCTCTTTCTAACCCTTTTTCTTTTGTTACGATGTTTTATACTCGATATGCTTGCATGGGATTTATGTTTGTATTAGCATTAAGTTGTGCCTAATAAAATCTCACTCTTAACAAGTTAAATTATGGTAGGATCTAAGGAGTTTTAGTATCCAATGAGATTATGAATTTGGATGTTCATGTTCAAACCATCCAAACTTGCTTACATGGTAAAGTGTGGCTAGATGACATTTTCTGATTTTATATAGAAATTATATCATTTTTTGTAAACTTTAACAACTTTTTTATTATATATAATTTTTACGATCTTTCCTACAATGAAGAGGTAGGTCCCAGCAGAGCCCAGTTGGACCCGCAGGACTCACCTTGAAGAGAGACGTCTGCGCAGAAACCAACTGGATCCGCAGGACCCACCATGCTCAGAGACGTGACGTCCTTACGCGCAGTACGCAAGCTGTTCCCGCAGGAAATGCCTCCCAATGGTGAAGTACTCCGCCTGTTCCCGCAGCTGCGGATACAAGCCATCAGAGAAGGCCACCCGCGCAGCAAGGCTACACGCACAAGGCACTTAGCTCTCAAAATAATTCAGTAATGTCACCTGAAGAAGGAATGAGCAAAGCCGGGAACAATCCCGCACAAAGGCGGGAGGGGGAATACTCCCGCCCAAATGAGCCAGTCCGTACGATACTGGAGGATCTTTTGTACTGTACCTGACGAGGTATGGGCAAAAGATCTAACCAGAGATACGACAGCTCATTGACAACAGTATGGCGAGCAGCATGCTCTTGTACTGTATGTCACTATTAGCCGCTGCCTACTCACCAACTCCTGTCATACCACGTGCATAGCCTGCAGTTGGTGGAAAAGGAATAGTACACAGCAGGCCTGGTCACTGTCAGCCGCTGCCTACCCACCAACTACCAGCATGGCACGTGCGTAGGCTACAGTTGGTAGAACAGGAATACTATTCAGCCGGCTATACCTTCTTGGAAACCTACCTTCGGCTATAAATACCCCAAATGGTATGATCATCTCATCTTATCTTGTATCTCATATCTTATACCTGATATCTGCTCTAGCAATCTCTTAATATACACTTATATTCAAGAGCAATCTAGTCTGATTCTCACGCCGGAGGGTGGTCACAAGGAGGTACCCCCCCCTTCTCAGTGACGAGCTCACGGTGTCTGTTTTGCAGGTTATCAGAAGAACCATCTTTGCCGGGTCTAACCCCTCGTGGGAAACATCTATTTAACCCCCAGATTACCCGTAATCTGCCCGGGGTCGATTAGTGTTTCTTCATTGGCGCCATCCGTGCATAAAAGCTAGAACTTAATTCTTTTTCAGTTTTCTCAAAACTTCTGGAAAGATGGTTAAAGAAACTCCGGTAACCACAACCCCAGCTACTGGGGGGAATACCGACGACTACACAGTTTTTACGAACACTACCCCGGTTACCCAAGCCGGGGTAAGTGCAGTAAATTTTACGAACACTACCCCAGTTACCCAAGCTGGGGCAAGTGCAGTAAATAATCTCTCACTGGGATTCACCGATACCCAGTTAGAGAGACAAGAAACGAGGCTCCCCCGCCAAACACTCGATGAAGTTAAAGCGTGGGCGGAGGCACGTCAAAAAGAATTCCAAGCTGAGTTGGATGAACGCTTACGTTCACTCCAACAGCCTGAGGAATTCATAGAGTACTTGGATGATGATTCGGAGGAATCCGATAGTGACGCAAACCCTCGTCATAAGGCGAAAGGGAAGCGTAAGGAAACGGACTCCCAACCGAAAAGGCATTTTGGAGAAACCTTCAAACCAAAAAACGCGGGTGGAAACCCTACGTGACTTCTCCAAAACATTTACACCAACTGCTGCAAAGGCGGGAACGTTCAAATTTGCAAGGGACATTGCGGAAGCAATCGTCCCGAAAAGTGCCAAACAGATGTCCAACATCGGCACTTACGATGGTATATCTGATCCAGACGATCATTTGAACAGGTTCATAGCGGGGGCAACCGCCAGTAGTTGGACGGAACCTACGTGGTGTTACATGTTCCAAATGACGCTTGTGGGGGCAGCTAGAGCGTGGTTTGATCGTCTACCGGTCCACCACATCTACGATTGGGAAGACTTCCAGCAGAAGTTTAGCCAACACTTCAGCCAACAAAGAAAGTATACCGAAGAGCAATGGACAATCCTCAATTGCATTCGAGAGGAAGATGAATCTTTGCCAGACTTCATCACTCGCTTCAACTCAAAGAAGCTAAGTCTGGGTAATATTAGCGAAGATCTTGTTCGCGCTGCTTTCATCCAGGGCGCGAACGACCCAGAGCTCATCCGCACCTTAACGGATAGATGGCATGCCATCCACATGGGATGCCATCATGACAGTAGCTAAACGATTTGCGGAAACGGAGAAGCAACTGGGTAGAGATCTCCCCCAGAGCACAAACGTCTACACTCAGAAAACAAGAGAAGACAACGTCCTTACCGCCCGACTAAACAAAAAGCGGAAGCTAGGTATTTGGCAGTCAAGGGTAAACTTTGACACCTCATCCGGCTTGCAACATCGGTTGGGCGGAAGGGATAACGTACAGTCGAACCAGAACTCCAGATGGACGCCACTCACCAAAAGCGTCACCGAGATATTCGCCACTGAGGAGCTCCCATGGCCAAAGGCTCCAATAATCCGACATCGTCACAATGCTGATCGGAGCAAATACTGTGACTTTCACAGGACAAAATGCCACAACACTGAAGAATGCACAGACGTAAAGGACATCGTCGAAGCATTTGTCAGAGAAGGACGCTCGCGCACCTCGTGGCGTAACGAACGCTGAGCAGGCTGATGCGTGTAGAACCCCAGTTTGGGAAAACACGAATAAAACTGCAGCTTCAATGTTGGAGACTACATGCTGCGTAAACAACGAGATCCCGAACCAGGTGCATATCGGCTCGATGGCACTCCCAACCCAACATGGAAGGGAGCTCAATTACACAGTGCATGTAGATCAATTCAAAACTTGTAAAGAAAAGGCCCAGAGCCACTTCTAATGGAAATGATTCTCCTTATCACATTGACGCTGATGATTTTACATTTATACTTATGAACTTTCCACACGAATATGCCGGTCTTCACCGCATACATAAGTGTGAAAGAAAGTCGTTGCGTGGGGAAGGCGGCAAAACCCGCATAAACCCAAAAAACGGCAAACCTTCACGCAGGTCAGTTAAAGGTAAAGTTCAGTCATCCCACTAAATGAAAGTGCCGGTCTATCCGCACGAATCATGATAGAGGAAACTGAACACTAACCTATTAACAATCGCGCGTCGAACGGTTAATTTATTCAACACTGATATGCCGGTATTCACCGCATAATTACGTGGAAAGTGGTTGCTTGTGGAAGGCGGCAAAACCCGCATAAACACAAAAAACGGCAAACCTTCACGCAGGTCAGTCATAGGTAGTAGGGTCATCCCACTAAATGAAAGTGCCGGTCCTAACCGCACAAATCATGATGGAGGAAACCGAACTAACCTATTGACAACCGCGCGTCGAACGGTTAATTTATTCAAAACACTGATGCCGGTTTTCACCGCATAAATAAGTGTAAAGAAATCGTTGCTTGTGGAAGGCGGCAAAACCCGCATAAACACAAAAAACGGCAAACCTTCACGCAGGTCAGTCATAGGTAAAGTTTGGTGATCCCACTAAATGAAAGTGCCGGTCTTAACCGCACAAATCATGATAGAAGAAACCGAACTAACCTATTGACAACCACGCGTCGAACGGTTACCCTATTCAAAATACTTAGAAAATTTCTAACAGAAGGATGAGGAAAACCTCCACGCAGGTCAGATATAGGTGAAGTTTAGCCATCCTACCAAGTGCAAGTGACGGTTTTACCCGCACAATCACGAAGGGGGAAGCAAAACTGTGACATCTGACCCGATCCGACCCGACCCAGGTACCCGTTTCTCTGACCCGATCTCTTTCTTTTATGATTTAATATTTATTTATACTTATGTTTTACTTTTAATAATAATAATATACTTTTCCTTCCCGCCTCTTTCTCTCTCTTTCTTTCCGCCGTTCCGTCCCTCTCCTCTCTTTCCGCCTTCTTTTCCCTCTTGTCGCCGTCCCGCCCTTACGCCTTGTTTCCCTCTTTTTCTTCTAACTCTTTGCTTGTCCTTTGTTCCTTCCCGCCTAAGGTTGTCTGCGCAGCTCCACGCGCCAGACTCCCTTACAAGGAATCCTGCGTGAAGACCACCTGTTTCAGCGATACGCGAGACGAACTCTTCTCGCAGCGCGTTAAGAATTGTAATTCTTCTCGCAGTGCGCGAAGGACGGAAGTTCTTCCCGCGACGCGCTAAGGATTTGTAGTTCTTCTCGCAGCACGCTAAGAATCGTAGTTCATCCCTCGACGCGCGAAGAATTATAGTTCTTCCCGCGGCGCGCTAGGAATTTTAGTTCCTCCCGCGGCGCGCTAAGAAATGTGATTCTTCCCGCGGCGCGCTTAGAAATGTAGTTCTTTCCGCGACGCGTTAAGGATAGTTCTGTCTGCCTTCGCGCTCGCGCTCTCTTGACCTTCTGTGTCAGCCTTCTCGCGTTAAACCCTTTGAGTTTTCTTCTGTTTAATCTAGCCGTTGCTTTTGAGTTGTCTTATCTTTTGAGCTGTTGACCTAATCTGCTTTATGTCTGAAAAGTTACTTTCGGCGCAGCATGCGCACCAACCCCATTGGTTGGCAGAAAAAGTGACTGACATAATCTTTTGAGAATCTGCTTTTGCCATGCTTGACCAGTAACTTTATCTGTCCTCTCCCATGCCTTTTTCTGAATCCTGTCAGCCTTTTTCTCTTTTTCCCTGCTACCATATCTTTTGATATCTTTACTTTTCAGAACTTTTTACTGTTGATATCTTTTCTTTTACTTTTGGAGATCTTTTCTAGGGTTGTGTCCCCTAGGGTTTGCCTATATATAGTACTATTTTCTTAACACTTCACACACTACACTTATTCTCTTCCTCCCTTTTTGCTCTCTGCCGTTGTTCTTCAACCGCCTCCCTCCTCTCTTGCCTCCGTCTTCCTCCCTGTTCTGCCCTGCTTTTCCGGTAATATATATATATAATAATTTACTTATTAATTATGCTAACTTATAATCAAGACTTAAAACCGATCGTTAAAACAATAATCTTTACTTATAGGATAACTTGCTTGGTTCTTGCTTTATCTATCATCGCATCTTTATCAAGTGAGTAATCTCGTACCTAATCCCTTTTTGCTTTTAATGTTTTGGGATGTTCATGTGTTCATACAAACTTAGTCTTAAACTTGTTTATGAGCTTTAGTCGCGCAGTATCCCATGTGTTGAGGACGTTTACTTGGCTGTTTATTTGTATATGTGTATCATTAACCGCTTTGTTCGGCCTATTCCGCAGTTTTCATGGATCCATTAGATGAACACGGGAGACCTATCGTTTACGGTTTTCTTTGTTTACACTTGCACAGATGTTTTCTCGTTTTTGTGCTCAATTGGGAGCACGGATTGAACTATGAACTATGAGCTATGATCTATTTAGGCTTGATCACAATCTGATTGCACCCTTGTTAAACACCAGACATACACATGTTGCGCGCAGATTTATTGCTATCTATGTATTGTATTAAACTTGATTTCTCACCAACACGCAAGTGTTTGACGTTTATGTTAACACATGTTCAGGTTTGCAGTAGCCGTTTTGGAGCTTGTGGACACATAGGACGTTTTTACTTTTGGACCTAGATTAAAATGTATCAAGACAAGTTATTGCTGTTCGAATATTTTGATTTATAATATATTGATTTATGTTGATTTATATTATGTGTTTGCTTTGCGCGTGCGCGAATGAATGTATTTATTAAATATTGACACCCAATAGTGTCACGAGTAATGAAACAATATGTGGCGCCCCGATGTATAATCCGCCTTTGGTCGGGGTGTTACAGATTGGTATCAGAGCTCGTTGACTTTAGGATAGGTGGTTAGACGTAACGGCCTAGAATACCTAAGAGTCCCTTCTCGCGCATGAGAGAAATCTCATGTTTGCACGCTTATTGTTAATTACTCGTTATTTATGAATATGCTCGCGCTTGCGCAGTATATGATTTTATGTTTTATTCCGCGATATTTCGATTTTTGTGAATTTCGATTTTTATTGATTTTACTTACATATTCGTTTGTTGGGATTGAAAATCCGAAAAGTCATGGTGATACATGAATAGTTGATTTTCAATTTCCATTTACGATTATGTTCTGAGGTTGGAGACTTGAAAAGTCATGGTGATACATGAATTGTCAACCTCCAATACTCATTTTCTTGTATGTTTTATATTGAGGATTGAAAAGTCATGGTGATACATGAATCGTCAATCTCCAATACTCGTTTGCTCGTATATTTTAAATTGGGAATTCGGAAAGTCATGGTGATACATGAATTGTCGATTCTTGATTCGAATTTGTTACCTTTATTAAGTCTGCATTTAGGATCATTTATTTTACTTTAACTGTTGACTGTAACTGACTCCGTGAAACCAAGCTTTATAAGATTAAAACTTTGCGCTAAAACCAAGATATTAACTAAAATTAAAATTTTTATAGAATGCCTCCGCTATCTCGCCGATTTCAGAGAAGAGAAGCCTCGCGCATGCGTAGACAGCAACGTTCCCAGGAAATGGCCGCCGCGATAGCCCAAGCCTTGAGCCAAAACAACACCTCGAGTTATAACATTAAGTCCTTTAAAGCGGGTAACCCTCCAAAGTTCACAGGTCTTGAAGGAGCCACCGTGATGCTCCAGTGGCTTGAGAAAATAGAAAACACTTTCCTTCACACCCAATGCCCCTCAGACAGACGAACCCTATATGCTTCCAGTGTCCTGGAATCCAGAGCGCTTACATGGTGGAATGGAGTAGCTCATGCGCGTGGCGCAGAGGCTGCTTCTAGCATGACATGGGAGGAATTCAAGGAAATTCTTACGCGAGAATTCTGCCCTCCCAACGAAATTAAGCGCCTGGAGGAGGAATTTTGGAATCTTAAGCAATACAGCGGTGAAGCGCGCGAGTACGCGACGCGCTTCCATGAACTAAGTTTGCTTGTCCCTCACCTTGTTACCCCTTCCCGCCGAGCCATAGAGAAATTCCTTGGGGGTCTCCCCATGGAAATTCAAGATTCTGTATGGGCCAGAAACCCAGTTACCCTCTCTGACGCCATTGAGTTGGCCGCTGTGCTCAGCGACAACCATGTCAGAGCAGGAACCCTGTTCCTGCGGGGAACTGAGAAGACCAAACTCACCAAGACTGCCCCTGAACCAACAGAAACCAAACCTGAACCCTCAAACCGTAACAACCTCAAGCGCAGGCGCAAGGCCTATGCGCTTACCAACCCGCCCATTGTCCAGCAACCCACCTACCAACCTCCAGTTTACGCGCCTAACCCACTGTCAGCCTACCCAACTCCCCCTGTAGTTCACAACTATGCCCTAACCAATCCAGCACTCCCTGCCCCACCAACTAAGAAACCTTACACAGGAAACCAACCCCTTTGCCCAACCTGTAGACTTCACCACCCAACTCAGACCCCGTGTCGACAATGTAACCGATGTGGCCGCATTGGTCACTCAACCGAATACTGTAGAGTCCCTCCCGCCAACCCAATTGCGCCAACACCACCAGTCTACCCGCAGAACCCACAATCAATCTACCAAAACCCACGACCCAGGTCGTGCTATAACTGCGGTGATCCCAGTCATTTCCGGAACGCGTGCCCGAGACTACAAGTGCAAATCACACAAGCGAATCCGGTGAACCAGATTTCAAACCAAGTGACGCGTGGACGAGCTTTTAATATAACCGCGCACCAAGCGCAAGCGAATAATGACGTAGTTAATGGTACATTTTTGCTTAACGGATTTTATGCTTCTATACTTTTTGATACTGGCGCCGATCGGAGTTTTATCTCTCGCGCCTTCGAGCAGAAGCTTGCGCGACCGCGCAACGATTTAAAAGAAAATTTTTCAGTTGAATTGGCTAATGGTGAAACTGTTTTAATAAACTCAGTGATTAAAGATTGTACGCTTAACCTTAACGAAAACGATTTTCTGATCGACCTCATCCCCATGCCTCTTGGAAGCTTTGATGTTATCATTGGTATGGACTGGCTCTCGAAGAATCGCGCCGAAGTTATTTGCGCCAAGAAATTTATTCGCATACCTCGAGAAAATGGTGATCTTCATATTTACGGCGAAAAACCCTCCAGTGGTCTTAAACTTATGTCTTGCGCCGAAGCCCAAAGACTCATGCGGAAGAAGTGTGTTGCATTCTTAGCCCATGTGGTTAAACCTGCTGAAGAGAAGAAGCTTCGCGATATCCCTGTTGTGCGTGATTTCCCTGAAGTTTTTCCTGATGATCTTCCTGGTATCCCTCCCGCTCGTGAAGTCGAGTTCCGTATTGATCTTGTCCCTGGTGCTTCCCCCGTGGCTAAATCTCCTTACCGTCTTGCGCCCGCTGAGATGCAAGAATTGGCAAGTCAACTTCAAGAGTTGACCGCTAAAGGATTCATTCGCCCTAGCTCTTCGCCCTGGGGTGCTCCGGTGTTGTTCGTTAAAAAGAAAGATGGATCGTTTCGCATGTGTATTGATTACCGCGAGTTGAACAAACTCACCATTAAAAACCGGTATCCCTTACCGCGTATTGACGACCTCTTTGATCAACTCCAAGGTGCCTCTTGTTTCTCGAAGATTGATCTCCGCTCTGGCTATCACCAGTTGCGCATCCGCGATGAAGATGTTCCGAAGACTGCTTTTCGAACTCGTTATGGCCATTTTGAATTCTTGGTCATGTCCTTCGGTTTAACCAACGCACCTGCCGTTTTCATGGATCTAATGAATCGGGTGTGTAGGCCTTTCTTGGATAAATTCGTGATTGTGTTTATCGATGATGTTCTGGTGTATTCTAAGACCAAGGCCGAGCACGAGCAACATCTTCGGTTGGTGTTGCAAAAGCTTAGAGCTGAGCAACTCTATGCTAAGCTTTCCAAGTGTGAATTCTGGTCTGATGAAGTACAGTTTCTTGGTCATGTTGTAAACAAGATGGGTATTCATGTCGACCCATCCAAAATTGAAGCAATCAAGAACTGGATTACGCCATCCTCTCCTTCTGAGATCCGTTCCTTTCTGGGCTTAGCTGGTTATTACCGGCGCTTCATTTCGAACTTCTCGAAGATCGCTTTGCCTTTAACAGCTCTAACGCACAAAGGTAAACCATATATTTGGGGCTCGAAGCAAGAAGAAGCCTTTCTAACGCTCAAGCGTTTGTTGTGTGAAGCTCCTGTTCTTGCGCTACCTGAGGGTAATGATGATTTTGTCGTGTATTGCGATGCATCCAACCAAGGTCTCGGTTGTGTTCTTATGCAACGAGGCAAGGTTATCGCTTATGCATCGAGGCAACTTAAGGTTCATGAAAAGAATTATACAACTCACGACCTCGAACTAGGTGCAGTTGTTTTTGCCTTGAAGATCTGGAGACACTACCTTTATGGTACTAAGTGTATCCTCTACACTGACCATAAAAGCCTTCAGCATATCTTTGATCAAAAAGAACTTAACATGAGGCAACGCCAATGGAACGAACTCATCAGCGATTACGAATGTGAGATCCGGTATCATCCTGGTAAGGCTAATGTGGTAGCCGATGCGCTCAGCCGAAAACCCTGCCAGCTCAACTGTATTTTGCCGCGCACGCAGCTTCACTTTGCGCCGATTCAGAGCAATCTTGAATCACGCATTCGCGACGCGCAGCGCGCATCCATCAGTAATGGTAACCTTCGCGCCGAGTTAGCGTGTGGCGCGGAAGCGCATTTTGTTCCTAATCTGAGTGGAATTCTCTGCTATCTCAATCGCATCTGGATTCCCTTTGATGAGAATCTTCGCGCTAATATCCTGAGTGAAGCGCACAAATCTCGGTATTCTATTCATCCTAGCGCTGATAAGATGTACAAGGATTTGCGCATAACTTATTGGTGGCCCGGTATGAAAAAGGATATTGCTGTGTTCGTAGCTAAATGCCTGACTTGTTCTAAAGTAAAAGCTGAACACCAACGCCCATCTGGTTTGCTCGAACAACCAGAAATTCCTACGTGGAAATGGGAATGTGTAGCGATGGACTTTATTACCAAGTTACCTTTGACAGCAAGCAAACATGATAGCATTTGGGTAATAGTGGATCGATTGACTAAGTCTGCTCACTTTCTGCCCATTCGTGAAAACTACCGTGTTGAGCAACTCGCGCAGCTTTATGTCAAGGAAATTGTCTGCCGCCATGGTACTCCTTTGAGCATCATATCCGATCGCGATGGCCGTTTTATATCTCGCTTTTGGAAATCTCTCCAATCTGCGCTAGGAACTCGCTTGGACATGAGTACGGCATATCATCCCCAGACTGACGGACAGTCTGAGCGAACTATTCAAACTCTTGAGGATATGCTCCGATCTTGTGTTCTTGATTTTGGAGGTAATTGGGATTCGCACCTGCCTTTGATCGAGTTCTCTTATAATAACAGCTATCATTCCAGTATTGGTATGGCCCCATTTGAAGCACTTTACGGTCGTAAGTGCCGCTCCCCGATTTGTTGGAGCGAAGTGGGTGAAACTCAAATCACAGGACCAGAACTTGTTCAAGAGACAACCGATAAAATCGCCAAGATCCGTGATCATCTGCTGACTGCCAGAAGCCGACAGAAGAGTTACGCAGATCGTAGGCGGAAGCCTCTCGAATTTCAAGTTGGTGATCTTGTTCTCCTCAAGGTGTCGCCCTGGAAAGGTGTTGTCCGCTTTGGGAAGAAAGGTAAGCTTGCTCCTCGATATGTTGGTCCATTCAAGATTCTCGCGCGTGTGGGAAAAGTTGCCTACAGACTTGACCTGCCGCCCGCGCTCAGTAATGTGCATCCAACGTTCCATGTATCCAATCTCAAGAAGTGTTTAGCTGACGAGAACCTTCGCATTCCACTTGATGAAGTTCAAGTTGATGAAACTATGCATTTCGTTGAGAAGCCTGTTGAGATTATGGATCGCGAGGTTAAGCAAACCAAGCGCAGTCGTATCCCTATCGTGAAAGTTCGCTGGGAGTCCAAGCGCGGAGCCGAGTTTACGTGGGAAAGGGAAGATCAAATGAAGATCAAGTACCCGCACCTGTTCTCTGCGCAACCTACTTCGAGATAAATTTCGGGACGAAATTTCTTAAAGTAGGGGAGACTGTGACATCTGACCCGATCCGACCCGACCCAGGTACCCGTTTCTCTGACCCGATCTCTTTCTTTTATGATTTAATATTTATTTATACTTATGTTTTACTTTTAATAATAATAATATACTTTTCCTTCCCGCCTCTTTCTCTCTCTTTCTTTCCGCCGTTCCGTCCCTCTCCTCTCTTTCCGCCTTCTTTTCCCTCTTGTCGCCGTCCCGCCCTTACGCCTTGTTTCCCTCTTTTTCTTCTAACTCTTTGCTTGTCCTTTGTTCCTTCCCGCCTAAGGTTGTCTGCGCAGCTCCACGCGCCAGACTCCCTTACAAGGAATCCTGCGTGAAGACCACCTGTTTCAGCGATACGCGAGACGAACTCTTCTCGCAGCGCGTTAAGAATTGTAATTCTTCTCGCAGTGCGCGAAGGACGGAAGTTCTTCCCGCGACGCGCTAAGGATTTGTAGTTCTTCTCGCAGCACGCTAAGAATCGTAGTTCATCCCTCGACGCGCGAAGAATTATAGTTCTTCCCGCGGCGCGCTAGGAATTTTAGTTCCTCCCGCGGCGCGCTAAGAAATGTGATTCTTCCCGCGGCGCGCTTAGAAATGTAGTTCTTTCCGCGACGCGTTAAGGATAGTTTTGTCTGCCTTCGCGCTCGCGCTCTCTTGACCTTCTGTGTCAGCCTTCTCGCGTTAAACCCTTTGAGTTTTCTTCTGTTTAATCTAGCCGTTGCTTTTGAGTTGTCTTATCTTTTGAGCTGTTGACCTAATCTGCTTTATGTCTGAAAAGTTACTTTCGGCGCAGCATGCGCACCAACCCCATTGGTTGGCAGAAAAAGTGACTGACATAATCTTTTGAGAATCTGCTTTTGCCATGCTTGACCAGTAACTTTATCTGTCCTCTCCCATGCCTTTTTCTGAATCCTGTCAGCCTTTTTCTCTTTTTCCCTGCTACCATATCTTTTGATATCTTTACTTTTCAGAACTTTTTACTGTTGATATCTTTTCTTTTACTTTTGGAGATCTTTTCTAGGGTTGTGTCCCCTAGGGTTTGCCTATATATAGTACTATTTTCTTAACACTTCACACACTACACTTATTCTCTTCCTCCCTTTTTGCTCTCTGCCGTTGTTCTTCAACCGCCTCCCTCCTCTCTTGCCTCCGTCTTCCTCCCTGTTCTGCCCTGCTTTTCCGGTAATATATATATATAATAATTTACTTATTAATTATGCTAACTTATAATCAAGACTTAAAACCGATCGTTAAAACAATAATCTTTACTTATAGGATAACTTGCTTGGTTCTTGCTTTATCTATCATCGCATCTTTATCAAGTGAGTAATCTCGTACCTAATCCCTTTTTGCTTTTAATGTTTTGGGATGTTCATGTGTTCATACAAACTTAGTCTTAAACTTGTTTATGAGCTTTAGTCGCGCAGTATCCCATGTGTTGAGGACGTTTACTTGGCTGTTTATTTGTATATGTGTATCATTAACCGCTTTGTTCGGCCTATTCCGCAGTTTTCATGGATCCATTAGATGAACACGGGAGACCTATCGTTTACGGTTTTCTTTGTTTACACTTGCACAGATGTTTTCTCGTTTTTGTGCTCAATTGGGAGCACGGATTGAACTATGAACTATGAGCTATGATCTATTTAGGCTTGATCACAATCTGATTGCACCCTTGTTAAACACCAGACATACACATGTTGCGCGCAGATTTATTGCTATCTATGTATTGTATTAAACTTGATTTCTCACCAACACGCAAGTGTTTGACGTTTATGTTAACACATGTTCAGGTTTGCAGTAGCCGTTTTGGAGCTTGTGGACACATAGGACGTTTTTACTTTTGGACCTAGATTAAAATGTATCAAGACAAGTTATTGCTGTTCGAATATTTTGATTTATAATATATTGATTTATGTTGATTTATATTATGTGTTTGCTTTGCGCGTGCGCGAATGAATGTATTTATTAAATATTGACACCCAATAGTGTCACGAGTAATGAAACAATATGTGGCGCCCCGATGTATAATCCGCCTTTGGTCGGGGTGTTACAAAAACTTCAACCTATTATCTACCACGTTCAAAGGTTAACTTATTCTAAACACTTAGAAAATTTCTAACAAAAAGATGAGGAAAACCTCCACGCAGGTCAGATATAGGTAAAGTTTAGCCATCCTACCAAGTGCAAGTGACGGTTTTACCCGCACAATCACGAAGGGGGAAGCAAAACTTCAACCTATTATCTACCACGTTCAAAGGTTAACTTATTCTAAACACTTAGAAAATTTCTAACAAAAAGATGAGGAAAACCTCCACGCAGGTCAGATATAGGTAAAGTTTAGCCATCCTACTAAGTGCAAGTGACGGTTCTACCCGCACAATCACGAAGGAGGAAGCAAAACTTCAACCTATTATCTACCACGTTCAAAGATTAACTTATTCTAAACACTTGGAAAATTGCTAATTTAAACTAAAGTATGCATGAGCAAGTCATATAACGTTTATAAAGCAAGTCATCCAGTGAAAGTAGCGGTCTTACCCGCACAAAGATTTATATTTCATAATAATTCATTACAAGAATGGCCGGGTAACTACCCGCCTACAAGAATATAAATCTATACAAGCTAAACCTATCCTAACAGTGGGAAGGGATCTTAAGGTTCAAGCTTCAGGACCACTCCCTCCAAACCCACTTGTACCCGCACCATCAGTTGGCTGTGGCGGTTCAAGGAAGGTCTTTAGAATGGCTAGCCCATCATCAGCAGCAGCAACTTCGTTCACCTTCTCCACCACCGGATGCGGGAAGGCGGCATACTGATTCACTGCTTGGTCATATACAGCTTCAGTATCAACATCATATAAAGGGAAGTTGGAAGGCGGGATGCCTTTCTCAACGAACCCTAGACCAAGCAGGAAGCCAGCCTTTTCCCCATCCTCGTGAGAAGCGTTGAGGGCTGCGCTCATGGCATCGTCGTATGATGTGTCCGTGAAGACTCGATGCACAACCTACAAGAAAAAATACAAGTATCAAAACCTTTTCTATTTACAAAGAAAAGCGTGAAGACATTATGAAGCTAAGCTTACCTGCGACAACGCTTCTCGAAGAAGCCATTCCTTGGTAACCAGAGCTTCCTGGAGGGCAGCTTGAGCTTGGTTACGGGCGCGTTCGGCTTCACTTTTGTTGAGGTTGGCAAGCAAAACTTCTTTAGCCGCAGCCTCTTCAACGCCCTTTAGCTTCCGCTCAGTGTGGTCAAGCACCCCCCTCTGGTCCAAGATCTCTTGGAGCTTCTTGGCGTCTTCCATCGCCAAGGCATCATGAGCCTGTTGGAGCGCCTCTAGTTTGGCTTTAAGTTCCTCATTCTCGAGGCGTAGAGGCTCAGCAACAGCTTCAGCCTTGGTGGCCCTCTCAGTTGCGTTCCGTGCAGTTCCTTAGCCAGCCGAAGCTGTTCGTTAACAGCTTGGGCAGCCTTGGAACGGGCCTCGAGCCGGGCCTGAACTTCAACCTCGAGGGCCTTGAAGGCCTTCTCCTTTTCCGCAGCCACTGCGGTAAGCCTCTTGTTCTCCTCCCGGACAGCCCGCGCCTGAGCTACTTCTTGAATACGAGCTGCTTTTAACTTGTCGTTTTCACGACAGAGCAGCTCGACGCGCGGCTGCATCCGGGCGAGGAGAATCCGAAGCTCGTTGGTTAGCCTACCCTCCTGGTAGCTAGCCATTGCTTCCCCCAACGCACCACTGGGAGCTGCGTGACGAGCCCACTCCACGCACTCCACAGGCGTGCGAAGGGTTGTTCCTCGGCGGATGTTCCATCGTGGAACATACACTTCATTGGAATCCGACACTGCAAAAACAAAAA
>NW_027502235.1:0-35155 GCF_021521415.1 Bidens hawaiensis
TAACAGTTATCACAATAGTATATACAAGCAGCACCTTATGAAGCTCTATACGGGCGAAAATGTAGATCACCACTATGTTGGACAGAAGTGGGTGATACTCAAATTTCAAGATCCGATTTAATTCAGGAAACCACCGACAAGATTCACCAGGTTAAACAAAAATTGAAAGCTGCCCGTGACCGACAAAAGAGTTATGCCGATGTTCGCAGAAAACCGTTATCTTTTGAAATAGGTGATAAGGTATTTTTAAAAGTATCGCCATGGAAAGGTGTTATAAGATTTGGAAAGACTGGTAAACTAGCCCCGAGATACATCGGACCTTTTGAGATTGTCGCAAAAATTGGTCCCGTAGCTTACCGATTAAAACTACCCTTAGAACTGAGCACTATTCACGACGTGTTTCATGTATCGAATCTGAAAAAGTGTTTGACTGATGAAACGACAATAGTACCACTGGAAGATGTTCAGATCAACGAAAAGCTCAACTTTGTAGAGGAACCGGTAGAAATTGTAGACGGGAAAACCAAACAGTTACGACACAACAAAATTTCATTGGTAAAAGTTCGGTGGAATTCAAAACAAGGACCCGAATATACTTGGGAACGAAAGAACGAATTCCGAAAGAAATACCCACACCTGTTCCCTAAAAAGAAAACCGATGACACATTAAATTTCGAGGATGAAATTTCTTAACGGGGGGAGAATGTGACATTCGCGACAAAACGAGGTACACTATATTCATTACGTAACAAGTAAACGATAAATCGGTTAATTCGTAGTGCTTAAACGAGTAACCGACCGATACTAATTATGACCCGTATACATACTGAGGGGTCATATACGAGTTATATATATGTTATAGAGGCTAACATATTGATATTTAGGCCCCAGTACGTTTAAAACTCTTTAAACGAAAAAGGTTTCGCTTATCGATACGCTATAAGCTTAAACGCAATCGTTAATATCAAAACAAGCATTGTAGCATCTGTTAAGCCGAAAAAGATTTATAAAACACTTATATGACATGTTCTAAGCAATCCGTGAAAATATTTTGGAATTTTACAACGAGTCAGTACGTTTTTCTTATTTTACAAAAATAAGCTGAAAAACACTCGTTTTTGCGCTATTTCTCATACCCGAATTAATTTTCTTGCGAAAAACCGAATCCGAACTAAATTTGAAGTGGGCTTTTCATGTTTGGGCTTGTATGATCAGATTAATGGGCCAAAACAGCCCATTAAGGGCCCCTCCTTGGTTCCGATCGGCCAGCCCACCCTACGCCACATTTTTTTTTATATAACTTATTCCTTAAGCATTGTTATTCATTCTAACTCACAAAAATTTGAAGTCCAAGCAGCTGCAAAGTAGAACTCCAGAAACTTTCAAAAACCTTAAGGTAAATGGCTTAAATAAGTAGATTTTGTACTTGTGTAACCTTAATTAACACCATATAAACATGTTTAATTATTAAAAACCATGATTAATCATGCAAAACTCTTTAAAATCATCCAAAAATATATTTTGATGCTAATAACAGTTTCAAACCAGAAATATAATCTTTTTTGGCCATAAACACGGATTAAGGGGTTGAAACGGCATTTTTACGGTTAGAAAGTTCGGTTTGAACCCAAAACCGAAACCCTAATTATCAAGGCTGTTAAATGGATGATTTATGCTTGGTTTGATGTTATATGATATGTAGATATACTGAGTTTGCAACCCGAGACCCGGAGAGTCGTTTAAGCTAGCAAAATTCATCGAAAACCGACAAGGTAAACCTGTAACACTCGTTTAGGGGCTGTTTAGTATTAGGTTGTAACGTGCTTGTTGTTAGCTTATGAAAATTTGCAGGAACATTAGGGATCATATAAATGAGTCCCTGTTCAAATTTGGTAATTTTTCGATAAACGGAGAATATTTGGTGAATTTATTTCCGTTTATGAGCGTTTATTTTGGAAAAATAGCTAAACATATTGAAAAATTATGAAACTTGGTTTTGTAGTTTAATATGTGATGGTAAGATCACTGGTAAAGTTTGGGGATCATTGGAAATGCCTAAGTATGGTTTGTGCAATCATGGTTTAACCGAATTTTAACAGCCGAAAAACGCACAAAAAGGCATTTTGTCAAAAGAGTTAGGTTCTGGAAATTTTGCAGGGGCTATGTAATAACATTGAGGCCATTTGTAAAAATTATCGGATTTTTCGGAGGTCGTTTGATATAAACGGGCCATTTATTACACGATTATAACCTATTAAATGAATTTTTATAAATAAATAAATAATCATAAAATTTCTGAAAATATTTTTATAAAATTCTCCATGTCTTAATGTATTTTTACAAAAATTTACATAATTTATATATAAGTACATATTTAGTTATGATTAATCAAAGATTTAAATTATAATTGTTTTAACGAAACCGGCAGTTTTGTGTTTAACGGACTGACTGGTATGTCAAAATGTCAAAGTGGTCAAATATCATATTTTTGAATGATATTGATAAAAACGAACTTTTTACGAAAATTCCGGACAAATCGGGTGGATTGTGCGCGTTTTGTATAATCAAACCCGTGTGAAAACGGAAACGAACCCTGCGATCAAACCAGACACCGAAACCTTAAAATTCTTTCATAAATCAAATCATTTTATCAATCAATATATTTACTTAAGTTTGTGTGATCTTACCTAATCCTGAAACGTATAAACGATCAACTGGGCTGGGCTCGGGAAACGGTGAAACTGAGCCAAATCTAGTTTTAAACATTTCATAGTATACAACGTCACAATCTAAGACTATGGTCATGTTCTGGGCCTAACAGCTATACCCAGATTATTTATACAGCCCGACTTAGCTTGAACACTGTACTAGTATTAACGATACGATACCGTTTATAGGAATCAGGCTATAAACGAGGCATCTAACTTATTGATACGTAATTTCCGTGCGAACTACGATAAGGTGAGTTTCACGACCCCCACTTTCTAAACTGTTTTACGAACTTTTGGGGTGAAAAGCATGTTTACATATACTTATATACTTGAAAACGTGTGATGATGTGGATTATCTAAGTACTAACACTTGACAAGTCCCCACAAACACAAGTGATTAACTTCGTGCCGGTGACGTGTGGATAGTACTATCGGTTTGACAAACCCAACTGACAGAGCCGGAGGGGTATGCCGGAACATATGTAAACCCAGTTGCACATTGTCATTATATTTTTACATACTGTTATGTGGTGTTAGACATAGTACATACTTGGGGCAAGGTGGCTGTTAAATGCCAACGGGAGTGCATGGGCAGTGGAGGCCATGTGTTTTAGCTCGTTTCGGTTTCACTTGTGGCTTAGTATAATACATCATACCCATACATATATACATACACACTGTAAACTTTACGAACTCGTGTACTGATTTCATTGACACTCGTGAAACTTGAAACTCACCAACTAGACGTAGTTGACCCGTTTTAACATGCTTTTCAGGTAAAGCAAAAGTGGAATGATTTGCTTACATGCTTGGTGTTAGAAGGAAAGTTGAATAGCTGTGAATAGACGCTGATATAATACTGAATAAGAAGCTCGTAAACCGGTTATGTGTTTTTCCCCTAGTTTGTAAACATAGTACCTACCAATGTAATATGATGTAATTTAGCTGTTGAATTTCTTTATAAACAATGTGGTTGATACCAGTGTTATCTGTTACATTCCCGTATTACGCTTCCGCAACTACCTAGTCGGGGTATGACAATACTTTACTTACATAATTACATACTTTCGTTCGTACTTTCATATTTAAAATTCTACTTTACTTTATCCTATTCTGCCTCAGATATTATTAGGGTCCGGTCGATTTTTCTGCCTTTGGATATTATTAGGGTCCAGTCCCTTTTCTGCCTCGAGATTATTAAAGGGCTCGATCCCTTTTCTGCCTTGGATATTATTAGGGTCTAGTTCTAACATCCGGCCCCTCGCACCACAAATATTGTCCGCTCTGCCCACGAAGAGCTCATGGATTTGTTTTTGGTTGCCCAGATGGAGACTTCCCAGGAGGTCACCCATCCTAGTACTACTTCCACCTAAGCACGATTAACCGTGGAGTTTTCATGTGCTCCACAGCCAACTAAGTCCAAAACGCGTTGATGATTGAAGAGGCAGGACATTTACTTATGAACCAAGGATCTCTCTTTTCCACGACCGATGTGGGATTTGCCTAAGAGTGGGACGATGTTGTGTTTGGAAAGGGTGTTACATACAACCCCCTTTTGGACTCCTCGTTCTCGATGAGGCGTGTCCAATCATCCCGAACGGCACAAGAGTGGCTCTGATACCACCTGTAATATCCGGCCCGTCGCACCACCAATATTGTCCGCTGCGACCATGAAGAGCTCACGGGTTTTTTTTAGGTTGCCCAGATGGAGACTTCCCAGGAGGTCACCCATCCTAGTACTACTTCAACCTAAGCACGCTTAACAGTGGAGTTTTCATTTGCTCCACAGCCAAATAAGCCCAAAACGCGTTGGTGATTGAAGAGGTAGGACATTTACTTATGAACCAAGGATCTCTCTTGTCCACGACCGATGTGGGATTTGCCTAAGAGTGGGACGATGTCGTGTTTTTCAAGGGTGTTACACCAGTCCCTTTTCTGCCTCGAGATTATTAAAGGGCTCAGTCTCTTTTATGCCTTGGATATTATTAGGGTCTAGTCCCTTTTTCTACCTTTCTATCTCTTCCATTCATTCATAACATACATACGTATCATTCACAATTCATAAATAACCTTATAACTTGACAGTACGTGCAATATCCGAAGATCGTTCACATACAGACAATAATCAAGCTTACCGTTCACATAATCACATAAGACATACAATTATCACTTAGGATAAATGTATTAACAATCACATCGAGTATGCACACAACCCTGAAAACTTAAAACAAAAATGGGGCTAGAAACTCACCTGAATCCTGTTGCGTTCTCCGTTAATCGTTATCCCCTTCTTTAATTGTGCACGGCTAACTGTTATATGTTTATATATATATATATGTTAATTAACCGAATAATTGATTAAGTTGGTATTTTAGTTAACCAAAATATTTTTTTTAATTAGGCTTGTTATTTAACTTATGATAGGACATGTGCTTAAGCTTGCAGACGGAGCTAAGTCAGGCCCAACTGCCCGTTATAGTATCTGGGTTCAACTGGGTTCAGGCCCAAGCCAAACTGGGTGACCGAGAACTCCAGGCAGAGAACCCATGAGGTTTGACCGAGAACCTATGTGTTGACCGAGAACCTACCTGGCCGAGAACCTTCCTGGCCGAGAACCCTCCTGGCTGAGAACTTATATTGACCGGGTTCTCGCGTTGACCGAGAACTCAGGTTGGAGGCTCAGGTCACCGAGAACCCATGTCTAATTCATTCAGCTCATATTTCCTATCTTTTATTCCATTTTAGGCTCAATAACGGTTAACGGTCCTTGATTACCCCTTTTAATCACCTAAAACCTACCCCCTTAACTGTTTTATGTTTGTTATCAACCCATCGCCAAGACCTAACTCGTTTCTAGCGTAAAGCTTGAACCTTTAAACATAAAAACGTTATTTAAGCTTGATCTAGGGTTTCCTTCATGAACCGTGTCTAACCATGAGTCTTTTACGTCCATTTAATCTTCAAGTTTGAAACTTTATGATTTGTCTAGACCCGATCTAGTCTATGTTCAAGTTTCATGGCTAACCGTTCATAAAAACGTAAGCTTTAAGATCAAGAACATACCTTTTATCGTTTGCTAGGCCATGGCTAGCTTGGTTATGAGCTTGGATCTTGTAGCTAGCTTGAATATCGAGGATGGTTCAAGGATCTTGGCTCGTTTGATCTTTGATCTCAATTTCTCTCTTCCGGCCGAAAGGGAGTGTTTATGTGTGTGTGATTTGAGTGTGAAAGGAATAATATGGATAAGATGGATGGAAATGAAAAGATTTAGGTATTTGGGGGTATTTATACTCCATTAAGCCCATGGACCTAGAGCCCATCTTTCCACTTTGGTCCATTATTAATTCCCTTTAATTAGCATACTTATCTTCCCTTTAATATTTTATTATTTCTTGGCCAAATCAAGTAAACACGTTTATCATAAGAAATAATATTAAATATTATTACTTAAAATTTGGGGATGTTACAAATTGTTTATCTCACTTGACACAGTTTGCTCTATTATTTATTATTATATAATCATGAGTATCTGGGGTTTAATCATTCAACCTCGTGTTGTCAAAACCTATGTATTTTTTACGCATATGCAGGTTACCGCATGTTATGATCATCAAGATTGTTGAAGCAACTTAGGGTGCATGTTAGAGAAGAAGATACAAGAATTTAATTTTGGATGTTTATATTTCTTGTGTATATATGAATTTTATGTACTATGATTATTTGAATTTGTAATTTAAATTGGAATAATAGATATTATAATTTTAACGTTGCTTGATAGTAACTTCAGAGCTGTGGACAATCAACTCAGGCCCCGGCATTTACGCCGTAGGTTGGGGTGTGACACTAATTACCCAAAGTCATCTCTTGACACACATTGTCATGTCTAAGTGCCTTAAGATAAGTTGCCTGTGTTACTTAATTTTAACTTGTTTGTGTAAAACTTAAAAAAACAATTGAATCCGACCACCTTCAGCATTATATATATGGAAGCAATAAACTCTATTTACCAAAATTCATCTCTTAACGTGTAGATGGTCATGACTATATGACTACATGTATTAGTGGATATAAGGATAAAATCGTGTGTAGTGGATGTGGGCGTTATGCGACATGTAGCGTCACGTCACTGATATATAAAATGTGGGCAGCGGATAACCCTTTCAAATCATTACCTCATTATATTTTATTATTATATTTTTATTATAAATAAAACATAAAACACCTCCACCTATCATTCCACACTTAATCATCACCCCACTAATCAACAACCTTAACCACTGGCTCTATGTGGGGGAGAGCCACCCTCATCCAAACCCTCCAAGGCGCTATGAGAGGGTGGAGTTTGTTCCTGAAGTATTTTTTTAGGGGGGGGGGGGTTCGTCTCACTATGCATGGTCTAAGTTGTTTATTTTACCGTTTACATGTTAGAGCACCGTTATGGTCATCTCGGTCCTTGTAATTTTATGTAATTTATTATTATTAATGTAAAGGGCATTTTGGTAATTTACCGATCCCATTCGTTATGTTTATAAGTGCATTCATTATGAATGTTTAACGAATGATGCTATACGTTATTGTTATTGTCCATTCATTAAGGAAGTTTAACGAATGGACCTAATCCTTATTGATTAGTCACCATTCGTTATGGAATGTTGACGAATGAGTCATTCGCTATACTCCTTAAGTTATGTATGGAATGAAGAAGATTAAATCCATTAGTTAAGGGATGTGTAATGAATAGACTTCATTTCTATATATAGGCTGTTCATGCCTTGTAATTTAACAAGTGTTTTAATTATCTTCTTGTGAGTCGTTACTCTTCCAAAATCACCTCTCACACAAACATTTCATTCAATCTAACCTATTGATCACCTACACATATCAGTAACTAGATCCTATATTGTATATCAATATGATTGATGTGTATTAAGCTCAATCAAGCTCTCTCAGGTGGTATCAGAGCTGCGAGTTCTATTGTGTAAGTGAATTAAATCGTTATACTGATAAATTTTTGAGAATTCATCAATTAATTGTAATAGTTAAGATCTGAAACTGATTTATTCGATTTTGATTCAATTAACCTGTTGAGATGGATAATTGAGACTTAAATGATCGATAATCGGTTCGTAATCAGATAAGAGTGATTCGATTTGAGTTAATTGTGTTATTGTTTGATAATGGAATGCATTTGAGTTGGTTTTGGTGTTATTGAAACAGAGGTTTGGATGAGTTTGTGTTATTGTTTGATAATGGAATGATTTGTGTTATTGGAGGTTTGGGTTTTTTTCGCGGCGATTAGACGTTTTGATTAAGCTATAGATTGTTTATTTTGGTTAAGTTTTGGAATAATAATACATTGTTGAGTGTTTGTATGGATTCAAGTTTGGATCTGGAAATTCATATATGGAAATTTAAGTTTGAAGATTTGAAGATTCAAAGGCTTCATTCGTTACTTTATAACGAACCATTTGTTATACTATAGCTAGCCATTTGCTATCAATTCATAATTGTATTTGGACAAGTGGCTGGTTGTTACAATTAAACAACTGTTCATTCGTTACGGTAGCCTATTCTTGATCAACCATTCATTACTGAAACACATTTGTAACAATCTGATTCGTTACCTCATTCGTTATATAAACATCACCTAATTCGTCAACTGATCTGTTACCCTATTCGTTACTGTAATCTTTATGCTATTTGTCATGCCATTTGTTATACTATTTGTTTGATCATTCGTGTGTTGATTCGTTACCATTGAATCTCCATTCGTGATATTCATTCGTTATAGTCATACGTGAAGACTGTGGTATCATTCGTTACTTGATTCGTGACACCATTAGTTGCTACAACCTATTCACCATCCATCCCCATTTATCATTCATTCGTTACATATTTTACCCATTTGTTACCAAAATTTACAGTTTGCACCTTTAAGTTTTTAAACTTGGACATTGTTAACATAAACATGAATTTGTTGATCATTTACCGTAATCTTTATGCTATTCGTCATGCCATTTGTTATACTATTTGTTTGATCATTCGTGTGTTGATTCGTTACCATTGAATCTCCATTCGTGATATTCATTCGTTATAGTCATTCGTGAAGACTGTGGTATCATTCGTTACGTGATTCGTAACACCATTTGTTTCCACAACCTATTCACCATCCGTACCCATTTATCATTCATTTGTTACATATTTCACCCATTCTTTACCAAAATTTACAGTTTACACCCTTAAGTTTTTAAACTTGGATATTGTTAAGATAAACTTGAATTTGTTGATCATTTACCCAAATTTTTTAAATGGCTAGCTTATATGCTTTAGCATCTCAAAATATGTTGATGCAACAGATGTTTCTCTGAGACGCTGAAATTGGGTCACATTCCAAATGTCCCCGATTGATGAAATACAACGACTTTGCTAAGTGATAACCAAGATTCTAAGCACATCTAGGATCCGTGCATCCTGATTGTTCAAGATGTCTTGATGACGTGTATATTGCTCCTCTTATTAGTGATGCAACAACTGGGTTTAAACCAAAAGCCTCCAATGCATATACTCAGGAAGAGAAAAAGGCATTAGTGATCGAAACAAAAGCATATTCTAATTTGACAATGGCTTTACTAGAAAATATTTTCCACCAGGTGGGAAGTATTAAGATATGTGCATCTTTGTTTCAACACATTAAAATGAGAAGCTTGGGTAACACACAAGAAAGCAAGAAAGTCATGCTAAAGTTTTAGTTCAGAAACTTTAAATTTATTGTAGGGAGAGATGGTCGAAGAAATGTTGACCATGTTCAATCATCTGATTGCTGAGATGAACAAACTGAAAATGGAACAATCTGAATCAGATAAGATTGATACTGTCAAGAATGCTCTATTGAGTTCTTATTCAACTTTTCTTCTACTATTAAAAGAAAGCAATTTCTTCAAAAATGAAGATCTTACTGCTATGGAGTTTATGTAGAAAATAGAACACATGGAGTATGACATGAAGTGTCAAAAGTCTTCAAAATAAACTCAAGATCCAACTTTATATGGAGGATCTTTACCATTAAGTAGCACTGCAGCTCCAATCATTTCTTTCTTATCACAGACTTCACAAGAAATACCATCTTCTATTGATGAACAAATGCCAAATGTTTGTTTCATGGCATCTGGGTCAAATACTCATTCTGGTGATGTTAACACTTCATTCTCCGGTATCGGTTCAACTCAATCACCAAACGTGAACATGAAGGAAGTTGAGCAACATTTCGCTTTCGTAAGTGCTTTCATGAGTTCGTATGAAAATCTAGTGAGTGGTAAAAATGCCATGAGTGAACCGATCGATGAAGATTATGATCAAATTGATTTGGATGATTTAGAGTTGATGGATATGAAGTGGAACATGGCTATGATAGTGCGTAAAGTGAAGAAGTTCATGCAAAGAATTGGTAAAGATTTACCAGCACTGAACAAGAGGGTTGGCTTCGATAAGTTTAAAGTGAAATGTTACAATTGCAAAGACTTTAGTCATTTTTCCAAAGAGTGTGACAAGCCGAAGAAGGAATACAATGAATCCTGCACTCAAGATAGAAGCTTAGGAAAAGAGCAGAACGAGACTAAAGAAAAATCTAATGGGGGTGATACTTCTAAAGCTTCTGGTTTACAAGCTCTACTCACAGCTGAATGGATTAACTGGAATCAAAGGCTACTGGGCAATGATAATCAAGCTAAACTTTCTATGTTGAACAAGTTGAAAACTTTCAAGACGCCTAGGTGATCGGTTGACTACCAAGAGCGAATCAGAGACTGAATCAGACTCAAATATCTCATGCAAAATGCAACCAACTACTTTTGCATATATGGAAAACATTGACGAGGTTAGTCCTATTTTTGATTCTTCTTTGTCTGATAGTGAAAATATCTCAGTTGAAATTGTTAAATTATCTGAAATTGCCAAATGTGATACTTGTGAAGAATCTAAGTCAAAATACGACTTGATACATGCTCAAAACGAGTCATCGATGAAAGAACTCGCTTCAGTGAAAGATAACTATAGACAATCATTAGAGTCACAAAAGAAATCTAACGATAAAATTGATGGATTGCCAGTTAGTAATCATGATCTGAAAGAAGAACTTTCAAGAAAACTGATTGTCAATGATAAACAATTCAAAGAAATCCTCAAGAAAAGGGCAAAAATAACTGAGCTTGAAAATGTAGTTCTGGAGTAAGCTAGACAAATTTAGAAATTCACCTTTTTTGTTAAATGAAATAATCGAAGTATCTGGTAAACAAAAGGGATCTAAAAATGGTTTAGGCTTTGTTGAAGTTCCTCCACCTTTTCTTGATGACTATTCACAAAATCCATTTTTTGGAAATAAAGAGGTTGTTATTTCTGACAAATCTTCAAATGTTTCTATCTAAAATTAGTGAACCAGTCATTCATGTGGAGAAACCTAAACTAAGTTAAAAAGAGAAATGTACTGCTCAGTCATCAACTCGAGTACCACATATTCAAAGCAACAAAGTTTTTGTTGAGGAGGTAATCATTGAGGATGTAGTTGAACTAGAAATTATACACAGAGAACAAAACATTCCACGTTCGAATCACATATTATGTGAACCTCAAGAGATTGAGGAGGTTGTGTACGGTTCAAACACATCTAAAATGAATAAGTTAAAATCTTCGATGGCAAAACCAAAGAGATCAGAAAAACCGAATATTTCTGATGAGGATTTGATGCGTTTCATCAATCCTACTACTGCTAAAGTAAACACCGGTCATGTATTTAAATTAAAAGGTCTAAGCAAGGTTTTCAATGAAACAGACATTCCAGTTAACTTGATCAAACCGGAGTCGATTGAAATTTTCTTTCAAAATGAAACATCGAAATTTAATAATCTTGAACAAGCATTTGCTATATCTAAATTAGCAAACGCCAAATCATCAACTGTTAATCTATGACAACAGCTTAATCAAGTTAGGAAAGTTCAATTTGTTAGTTCTATGGGAACTGACACTTTGAAAAGTTTTTCAAACTGTTCAAATCTTGATGTTTACATGAAAAAGAAAGCTGTAACATTTGATGATTTGAATAAAGTAAATGTCTTGAATGATTCCAGCCAACCACTCCCAATTGCACAATCTTCTGTTAAACTGCAGCGTATGTTCGTAGATATGAGAACATGTTTCTTATGTGGCGAATGAGGGCATGTTGTGAGAAATTGTGGAGTGAGGAAAATTAAGAATGTTTAACCTGTTACTAAGGAACAACCCAAATCCATTCTTGTAGTAAAGAATATTCTTAAGAGACCATTGTCTCAGGTTGATGAGACTCAGATCATGAAGCACCTGTTAATTTATAACCCAAATTGTTTGTTCCTACACAACCAATTTGTAAGAATGTGAACATAAATGTGGTTCAAGCTGCATATCTGAGACGAAAGTCTAAAAGACTTGTGGCATATTCACAAGCGGCTAAACTGCATTTGGATTCAGTTAAGTTGAAACCTTCTATTGAAATAAAAGAGGCCCAAGACTGAGGCCTGGGATGCCTTTTTGGTCTAATCATGTTTCTTGTATGTGTAGAGTTTATCCAAGACTATATCAGGTGAAAATTGGATCATGGATAGTGGATGCTCTCATCACATTACTGGCAATATCTACCTACTAACCAATGTGAAGAATATACAAGGGGGTTATGTAGTGTTCGTGGGTAGTTATGGGGCCATGATTACGAAAAAAAGTAGTATTACTTTGAAAAAGTAAATTATTATGATAAGGTGGATCACAATTTGCCGAGTGTACCTCAGATTTGTGATAAAAATTACACCATTGTGTTCACTGACAAGGAGTGCATAATAATCATACCAGGATATGTCATTCGAGAAGACATGGTTGTTATGCTTTTTCGTCGGTCGAATGATATTTATGTACTAAATATGAGTACTAAAGTGTCAACTTATACATCTGTTGAAACGTGTTTTGTCTCTAAAGCAACTGAGAAAGACTCGATTATGTGGCATATGCGTATGGGTCACATTCATGTTAGAAAGATGAATTATCTGATGGAAAATTATTTGGTGGATGGGGTTTCCCTTAAACACTTCAAGTTGACCGATCACTGTGTTGTATGCAAGAAAGGTAAACAGAAGAAGTCGCACCCAACAAAGTAATTTAATTACATTGATACTCCACTGAAATGACATCATATGGATTTGTTTGGTCCTGTGAATCACACGATTTTTGCTCTACACCGGTACTGTTTAGTCATGACCGGACTATTCGAGGTACTCGTGGGCGTTATTTATTAGTTCTAAAGATTCGACACTGGTTCTTGTCCATAACTTAATCAAAAAGATCGAATCACTTTACAAACACAAGGTGAGACGTATTCTGAGTGACAATGGTACAGAGTTAAAAAATATTATATTGGACTTCTTTTGTATTCAAAGAGGAATCTATCGAGAATATAGTGCTCCATACGTACCTCAACAGAACGGTGTTTTTGAACGAAAGAACCGAACATTGATTGAAGTAGTAAGAACAATGCTTGCGGATTCAAATATTCCTATCCAAATTTGGAATGAGGCTGTGAACACTGCTTGCTACATGCTTAAGCGTGTTCTGATGGTTAATAAGCTTAACAAGACGAGTTATGAGCTTCTGAATAACCGCAAACCTAATTCAAAGTTCTTAGAACCTTTCGGGTGTCCTTGCATAATTATAAAACGAGACACGGGTAAATTTGAGGAGAAGGCTATTGAAGGATACTTCTTGGGCTATGCATCACCTAAGACACGTGTTTTCAACTTCTCTTCGGGTCGTGTTGGAGAATGGTACCATGTTGATTGTCAACGATACACAACACTTCCTGCTGGCAAGGGTCCTGATTGGATATTCTATTAGAGAGTTTATTTAATTCGTTTACTCCCATAGTTGATCTCCCTTATGAAGACTTGGTGCGTGATTACTTGGAAGACTCCAAACCAAAAGCTTCTAATTATAGTGATGCACCACAAGATGATCATCCTGATACGTCTTATGCCATTTCTATATCATCAGAAGATGATAATTTTGTTTATTCTTCAGTACCGTTTACTGATAATCATGAGGTTTGGGAATCATCTCATGCTGCTGAAGAGAATCTCACTAACTTAATTCATCACATGGTTGTGCCTGAGAATCCGACACTTCAGATTCATAAAGGAGATAATAAATATAATAAGAAGAAAAGAAGAGGTCTTGAGCTCCTAGCACCACTCTAGCTTCCTTTCACTTGAATCACCATCTTTAGCAATTGGATGTTTGACCATTATACTTGGTTCTTGAATAATTTACTTAAAATAAAATATGGAGGTTTAAAGAGTGAGTTTGGGTTTGGTTGAGAGAATGCCGTGAGAAGGAGGGGTGTGAGGTGAGAGTGTGAATTATGTTTATAGCATTTGGTTGTTATATAAAAGTATATGTAGTAATTTTTGTTTCTTGGATAAACCTTTAATCCACTCACTCCTAAATGTGATTGGTTGTAGTCATGAAAGTTGTAAATAAATTGGGAGTTGTTTTGTCTTGTCGGCTTTATGGTAGCAAGGAAAAGAGTTGATAGGGACATCGCATAGTTACGTATAGTCTCTTGGAATTTGTAGTGTGAATCAAATTAGAAAAAAGGGTTCCTCTTTGTTGCTCACCGTAAAAAAAGAAAGGGAGGGTGCTTTGGTTAGTTTACGCATTATTAAGAATTAGTTTGGTTAGTTTATATGTGTTAGTTTGGTTAAATAGTTATGTTTTTATGAAGTGTAGGTATCTTGATGGCATTATATTACTAACATGACTGTACGTACTAATGTGAATATTGCACCATCGTATTACTAGTTTATATAATAGCCATGAATTATATGTAAACATCTATATAAAGATAATAATTTTTAGACTCGAGATACATGTTGTCACAAATTTTAATTTATTAACTTTGAATGTACAACATAAATTCTATATATTGGAACATTGAGCCTTGCTTTGGTTTTATAATAATTTATTACCAACGTTCGAGTTTATCTGGCTAACTTGCATATGTGTACCCATAATTTCTAAGATTAATCACCGTATGATGTATAAATTCACTAGACTTTATATGACTTAGTTAATGCAATTTAAGCCAAATAGAAACTCATAAAAAGAAATCTTTTTTAGGACATGTATGGATATTGACCTGAAAATTGGCGGTCACATTCTCCCCATGATAGAAGAATTTCGTCCCTAAATTTGGTTCATGTCATCCGGAATCAGCAACTTTTCAAACAAAGAAGGGTACTTTTTCTTCATTTTATCTTCACGTTCCCAAGTGAAATCAGGACCGTGTTTCAAATTCTAGCGTACTTTAACCAGCCTAATATGATTATGCTTAAGTTTTCGGATTTTCCAATCCTCAATGCTTACGGGTTCTTCAACAAAATGAAGTTTGTGGCCAATCCTGATATTGTTGGGTGGTATGATAAGTGTCTCATCGGCTAAACACTTTTTTTAGATTTGACACGTGGAATGTTTCGTGAATACCAATAAGTTCTTGAGGCAATTATAATTTATAAGCAACGAGACCAATTTTGTCTAATATTTCAAATGGTCCAATATACTTTGGATTGAGATTCCTACACTTGCCAAACCTAGAAACACCTTTCCAAGGCGATATTTTAAGAAAAACTTTATCACCGACGTTAAATTCTAACGATTTACGTCTATTGTCGGCGTAACTTTTCTGACGATCACTTGTAGCTTTATTACGATCTCTAATTTTGAAATATTCTATCGGTTGTATCTTGAATGATCTCAGGACCAGTGTTGTGTTTCTCGCCAAATTCTGCCCTACAAAGTGACGAATGAAACTTTCTACCATAATGTGCCTCAAAAGGTGCAGCCTTAATGCTAGTGTGATAGCTGTTATTATAAGAGAATTCAGCTAGTGGCAGATGATTATCCCAATTACCACCAAAGTCCATCACACAAGCACGTAGCATATCTTCTAACGTTTGTATGATTCTTTCACTTTGGCCATCTGTTTGTGGATGATAGGCTGTACTCATATCCAATCAAGTACCCAACGATTTTTTTAACGACTTCCAGAATATTGATGTAAACCATTGTCTTTATCAGAGATGATAGAAGTTGGTACACCATGCTTAGACACAACTTCTTTGATGTAGATTCTCACGAGTTTCTTTTTCTTGTCAGTTTCTTGATTTGGAAGAAAATGAGCAGATTTTTCAGGCGGTCGACTATTACTCAAATGGTGTCATGATTTTTCTCGTCTTAGGTAGTTTTGTAATGAAATTCATAGAGATCTTCTCCCATTTCCATTGTGGTATTTCTGGTTATTGAAGGAGTCCGGACGGTTTCTGATATTCAATATTGTCCTTTGATCATGTTAGGCATTTACCAACTTAGATGGCAACATCACCTTTCATGTTAGGCCACCAATAAAACTCTTTGAGGTCTTTGTATATCTAGTTGGAACCGAGATGAATTGAGTAGTTAAACTTGTGAGCCTCGTTCAAGACTAGCTAGCGTAACCCTCCGGTGTGTGGCACCCAAATTCTATTGGAAAAGTAAAGAGTTTCATCGGATTTGGGTTCCAGTTGCTTATCCATCTCTTGAAGGTCTTCACATTTTAGGTTTTCGGAATTTATCTCTTCATGTTGTGAATTACGAATTTGAGTGGTGATGCTCATATGTATGGTCATTCCCAATGCATACACGCTAAGTGTCTTAACTCTTTATTTGCGGCTCAAGGCATCAGCCACGACGTTTACCTTACCCGGATGATAACGAATCTCACAATCGTAATCGTTAAGCATTCAACCCAACGACCTTGTCACATGTTTAGGCTTTTGTGATCAGTTAACACAATACACTATGTACCATACAGATAGTGTCGCCAAATCTTGAGTGCAAATACGACGGCTCCTAATTCCAAATCATGACTCGTGCATGTTTCCTAGTGCAATTTTAATTGTCTGGAGTCATAGTCGATAACTTTATCGTTTTTGCATCAACACGTATCCCGAGCCTTGATGATACGCATCATAAAAGGTGACAAAATTATCAGTACCTTTGGGAAGAGATAAAATCGGTGCGCTGCACAATTTTTGTTATAGTAGTTGAAAAGTTGATTCTTGTTTTTTCACCCAATTGAATTTCTTATCCTTTTGTGTCAGAACAGTTAGTGCTTGGGCTATTTTGGAAAAAATTTCAATGAATCAACGGTAGTAGCCAGTCAATCCTAAAAATTGGCGCACCTCGGTTGGAGTCTTTGGTGCTTCCCAATTTTTAATTACCTCGCTCTTGGAAGGATCCACGTGTATGCCATTCTCTTTGATTACGTGTGCGAGAAATTTTTCATTTTTGAGCAATTCTAGGATTAGCTTCACATGTTATTCATGTTCCTCCATAGTTTATGAATATATGAGGATATCATCGATGAACACAATAACGAACTTGTCTAAATAAGGCTTACAAACCCTGTTCATGAGATCTATGAAAACAGCAGGAGCATTTGTTAAGCCAATGGGCATGACTAAGAATTCATAATGGCCACAACGAGTTCAGAATCTAGTCTTGGGAATGTATTCCTCTTGAATCCTCAATTGATGGTATCCGGACCGTAGGTCGATCTTTGAGTAGAAGCTAGAACCTTGTAGTTGATCAAATAAGTCGTCAATTCTAGGCAATGGATATCGGTTCTTTATCATGAGTTTATTTAATTCCCGATAATCGACACATATCCTAAAAGTTCCATCTTTTTTCTTCACGAACAAGAATGGATCTCCCAACGGTGAAAAACTTGGTCTTATAAAACCCTTATCTATTAATTCTTGCAATTGATTGGATAGTTCTTGCAATTCCGATGGTACTAATAGATATGACAATCGAGCGATTGGTGCGGATCCCAGCACCAAATCAATTCGGAACTCAACTTGTCTTGGCGGCGGTAACTTTGTCAAATCTTCAGGGAAGACCTCTAGGTAATCCCTAACGATAGTTATGTCTTAAATTCGTTGCTCATTGGTCTCGTTTTCAACAACATGTGCTAGAAATGCATGATATCCTTCACGTAAAAACTTTTGGGCCTTCATGCAATTTATCAGTTTTAACTTGGTGCCACTCTTCTCTCCATGAATCAAGAAGGTTTCTCCATTTGGGAGTATCTTCTTGAAACACACAATATCCGCATGGTTGTTTGATAACCAATCCATGCCAACGACGATATCAAAACTTCCGAGTTCTACCGGTAACAAGTCTATGCTAAACGAATGACCTTCTAAAAACAAATTTTACTGTTAGTGCACGGTTTTGCGTCTAGAGTCTTTGTATTTATCGTTAACGTTTTTGTTTATTAATTAATGTAATAATTAATTTATTCAATAGCCAGTTCGCTAAGTTAAAAGCTAGTTCGCTAGGGGATGTTAGCGAACTAGCCAAGTAATGTATTTCCTCCTGATTCGTTAGGGGATGTTAACGAATCAGGGAGTGTTTCGCTATGTTAATTTATGTAACGAAGGGGAAGCTGGTTCGCTAGGGGATGTTAGCGAACCAGATCACCTTCTATATATAGTGAACTACTGTTCACTTTAATTAATAAGTTTTGAGAGTTTAGAGAAGTTTTTGAGCTAATTAACGAATTGATGTCGAAACACTCTATCAAGCTTCACCTAATATTATACTGATAATATATACACATAGTTATAACACTGAATCTATGTTAATCATGAGCTAGATCCTTAATCGTATTAATAGTATAGACACAGATCTGAGATATGTTAGTTGTAATTGTTATTGATACGGGTTCAAACAAGTGGTATCAGAGTTGTTGGTGCTCATTACACTTGATTTGGTGTTTTAATTATTACGTTTTTGTTAGTTTTCGGTTTTGTTTGGTTTTGAATCAATTTGTATTTGATTTGGTTGAATTATGGACGAATTGGATTGAATTCGTGTTGGTTAAGGTATTGTAGAGGTTCGGATTAGAGGAATTTCGGTTTGATTTGGATTTGAGTGGTTTGGTATTGATTTCGGTTTAAGTCCGAAACAGGGTTGTGTTTTGGTCAAAATTGATAAGTTAATCAGTGTTAATCGGTTACGAGATGGTGTGTACTGGATTCGGAATTTGATTACGAGAAGATTGATAGGTTATTTATGAGTTTTGGTTGAGAAATGAAGTTGTGTTATGAATTTGTTATTTTGGGTTTAATCTTTAAAATTTCTAGAAAAATTGTTTGAAGATTTGAATATTTGAAGATGAACGTAATTCGCTATCATCTGTATGGTGATTAGCTATATGTTTATCTGTGATTCGTTATCAATTTTGCTACTTCGCTACCTTGTTTGTTAGCCAATTCGTGTGAGTTATTGGTTCGTGTTATCTAGTTCGTTAACTAGATTAACCAATTCGTGTGACATGCGTCCACGTTGGGATTTGTGTCATAACAACCTTTGCCACGTGGCATAAGGTGTCAGAGTTTGTTACAAACGGTTGTAACAACCTGATTCGCTATAGTGTGATTCGCTAATCCACTGTAGCTGATTCGCTAAACTAATCTTTTGTAATTCGCTAAACTAATCCTTTGTGATACGTTTGGTCAATTCGTTAAGTTGACTTGTGATTCGTTAAGTTGACTTGTGATTCGCTAAACCTTCATCTCATTCGTTATCTGTTTCGCCATTTGGTCAATCTTAACCTTGTTAAGAGTTGATTCGTTAAACACTGTTCACAGTTCGCTATAACTGTTCACAGTTCGCAATAACTATTCACAGTTCGTTATAACTGTTCACTGATTCGTTAATCTATTTCATTATTTGATTCGTTAAACACTTAAACTTTCTAAGATGGCTGGTATGTATGCATTAGCGTCTAAAAACTTGTTAATGCAACAGATGTTGCAACTTAATACCGAGATAGGTTCGCATTCTAAATGTCCAAGATTGATGAAGTTCAGTGACTTTGCCAAGTGGGAACCTCGGTTTCGTGCACATTTGGGATCTGTTCATCCTGACTGCTCTTATTGCCTTGATGAAGTTTATATGGTACTAATGATTGGTGATGATACAATTGGGTATACTCCTAAAGCTATTTCTCAATACTCAAAAGAAGAGAAGAAAGATTTAGAAATCGAGATAAAAGCCTATTCTACTCTGACTATGGCATTACCAGAAAATATCTTTCATCAAGTTGGTAGTAGCAAGAGATGTGCGTCTTTATTTCAACATCTGCGTATGAGAAGCATGGGAAACACAGCTGAGAGTAAGAAAGTGATGCTCAAGTTTCAGTTTCGAAACTTTAATCTATTGAAGGGTGAAACAGTTGAAGAGATGACTACAAGATTTAGTCATTTAATTGTTGAAATGGACAAGATGAAAATGGAAATTTCTGAAAGGGATAAAATTGACACTATTAAAAGTGTGCTTCCAAGTTCTTACTCAACATTTCTAATGGTTTTGAAAGAGAATGACTATTTCTTGAATGAAGACTTGACGGCACTTGAAATTTTTACAAAAGATCGAAGCTAGAGAATATTATCTTAAGTGTCAAAAATCCTCCAAAGAAAATCAAGATCCAGCTTTTTATGGTGGAAGTATGCCTCTTAGTTCAACGATCTCTCCAATCACGGCTTTTCTTACTCATGCTGCAAGTGAACAAGAATCAACTATGATTAATGATTCAAAAGTTTGTTTCTACTCTGCTGGTAATTCGGGTGGTTCTGGAAGTTCAACTAATACAAATCCATTTGCTACACCACCTAGTGTTAATAAGAAGGAAGTTGAGCAAAACTTTGCTTTTCTGACGGCTTTTATGACTTCATATGAAAACTTAGTGAGTAGTAAGATTGCCACAAGTGATTTAACAGATGAGGACTACGATCAGATAGATCCAGATGATCTAGAAATCATGGATTTAAAATGGAACATGGCTATGATCGTCCATAAATTTATAAGATTCATGCAGAGAACTGGAAAAGATCTTCCAGCTTTAAACAAAAAGTTGGGTTTTGACGAATTAAAAGTAAAGTGTTATAATTGTCAAGAATTTGGGCATTTCGCAAAGGAATGTGACAAACCAAGAAAAGAATACACTGGTCCTCGTGGTCAAAATCAAAATGCTTCTACACCACAAGGAAATGATGCTGAAAAGAAACCATCTTCTTCTACAACACAAGCAATGTTAGCAGATGGAACTGATTGGTCACAACGGTTAATATGCAATGATGTTCAAGCAAATTTGGCTATTTTTGGGTTACATAAAGATTGTCAAGATGCAACTGGTAGTGAGATGTCTTCCGATAATGATTCTGGATCTGATTCTGATGACTCTTCCGACAAGTCTTCCAAATCAATATTTGCTTGCATGGCCAAAATCAATGAGGTTAGTAACTCTATTTCTGCTACTTCATTTGTTAAAGTATCATGTGTTGACTGTGAATCTAACAAATCTAAGTTAGAAGTTTTGAAAAACCAAAATGATAGTCTTATACGAGAAATTGCTTCTCTGAAAGATACTTATCGACAAACTCTTGAGTCTCAAATGAGATCTCGAGAAAAGATTGATGCATTGTCGACAAGTAACCACGATCTCAAGGCTGAGTTATCAGTGAATATGACAATTAATGAACAAAAATTTCAAGAGATTTTGAAACATCGTTCTAAGATAACTGAGCTTGAGAATGAGGTTCTCGAGTTGAAGAACAAATTGGGGAAATATAGAAATTCATCTTTTCTGTTAAATGAAATCATTGAAGTTTCTGGAAAACAAAAGGACTCCAAGAAAGGTATTGGTTTTGTTGAAATTCCACCACCTTTCCATAATGATTATAAAATTAATCCTTTTGCAAGAAAAGAAGAGGATTTGATTCAAAAAGAATCTGTGATTTCTGAAAAACCTAAATTGGTTAAACCTGAAATTGTCAAACCCCAAGTTGCTCCTCAAAAACCTCATGTAGAAAGTAAAAAGGTCTTTGTTGACAAAGTGATTATTGAAGATGTGTTTGAACCTGTGATAATACACAAGAATAAGAACATTCCTAGTTCTAATAATATTCTTTGCGATCCTCAAGAGTTTGAGGAAGCTGTGTATGGTTCATTCAAATCTCAAGTGAACAAAGAAGAAACTGTGAAAACCAAACCTGTGAGGGCAAAGAAGTCAGTTAAACCAAAGATTTCTGACGAGGACTTAATGCGTTTCATTAATCCTCCGAGTTCTTAGACTTCATCGGCTAGAGTTTTTAAGTTAAAAGGAATGGATACGATGTTCACAGAAAAAGATATTCCAATAAGTATCATCAAACCTAAACTTATTGAAAGTGTCTTTGTCAATGAAACTTCAAAAATTCAAGAACTTGAACGTGTGTATGCTCAAACAAAAACATCAGTTCAATCTGACCCATTGACTAAAGCAAAACAACTTTTCAAACAGGCTAAGAAAATTAACTTTGTGAAGTCAACTGGGACAGATACACTAAAAAGTTTTTTGAACTGTTCTAATTTAGATTTTTACTTAAAGAAGAAATCTGGTACAGATACACTAAAAAGTTTTTCGAACTGTTCTAATTTAGATTTTTACTTAAAGAAGAAAATCTGAATTATCTGATGAGTTTGCTAAGAGCATGACTAAAAATGTTAGTCATCATCAAACTTCTAGATCATTCATTCCAAATACCTCACAACAACATCGTGTAGACATGCGAAGTTGTTCTTATGCGGTCAACTTGGTCATGTTGTGAGGAATTGTAGTCAGCAGAACTATCAGAATCTTCATCCTTTTATCAAGGACAAATCTAAGCCAATTCCATTGGTCAAAGAGGTTTTGAAACGACATGTGTCGTATGCTGATGATACCATATTTTGTTCTCTAATGTGAATCCTCAGAAGGTTCTTCATGTCAATGAGACACATGGTCAAGTGAAACCGAAATTCGTTCCAACTGAACCCATATGTCAGAACAAGAATTCAAACATTGTTCAGGCAGCTTACTTGAGACGAAAGTCTAGGAAGCCGGTAACTTATTCACAAGTGGCTGAACAACAGTTGAAATCTGTTAAAGTTAATGATCCAAGAGAAAACCAAAAGGTGCCCAAGACTGAGGCCTGGGCTGCCTTTTTGAACTAATCACTTTTGTTTGTGTGTAGGGTTCATCCAAGAACATTTCTGGTGAAAACTGGATTATGGACAGCGGATGTTCTCGTCATATCACTGGAAATCTCGACCTATTAACCAATGTAATAAATATTCAAGGGGGTTATGTAGCGTTTGCAGGGAATTCTGGGGGCATGATCACACAAGAGGGTGAAGTTTCAAATGGTTACATTATGTTTGAGAAAGTAAATTATTGCGAAAAAATTGATCATAACTTATTGAGTGTATCGTAGATTTGTGATAAAAAGTACATTACGATATTTACTGACAAAGAATGTCTTATCTTGAAACCGGGTTATGTTATTCCCGAGGACATGGTTGTCATGCGATCACCACGATCAAATGATATTTATGTCTTAAATATGAGTTCTAAGGTATCCACATCGATCGAAACATGTTTTTTCTCGAAAGCAACCGAGAAAGACTCGATTCTATGGCATCGTATGATGGGTCACATACATGTCAGAAAAAAGGGCAAGCAGAAGAAGAAGACACATCCCTCTAAGTTATGGAATTCCATTGATACTCCTCTTGAACGACTTCATATGGATTTGTTTGGTCTTGTGAATCGTGCTAGTATTTCTGGAGACTGGTAACTGATGATTATTCAAGATACTCTTGGGTGTTATTTATGAGTTCGAAGGATCAAACACCGGTTTTGGTACAAAACTTTATTACTAAGATCGAACCACTATATAAAAAAAGGTGAGGAGAATCCGAAGTGATAATGGTACTGAATTCAAAAACACTATATTGGATTTCGTTTGTATTCAAAAGGGAATTCACCGAGAATATAATGCACCTTATGTACTTCAACAAAACGGTGTTGCTGAACGGAAAAATAGAACTCTGATTGAAGCTGCACGCACAATGCTTGCTGATTCTAAGCTTCCTGTCCAATTCTTGAATGAGGCGGTGAATACAGCTTGTTATACGCTTAATCGAGTTCTAACTGTGAAACGACTCAAGAAGACAAGCTACGAGCTCTTAAATAATAGAAAACCTAATTTAAAGTACCTGGAACCATTTGGATATCTGTGTACAATGATGAAGAAGGATTTAGGTAAATTTGAAGAAAAAGCTATCGAAGGGTATTTCTTGGGATACGCATCTCCAAAGAAAAGGGTTTTTAATTTCACATCTGGTTGTGTTGAAGAATGGTACCATGTGGACTGTCAAAAGTACATAACTCCTTCTCAAGGGAAAGGTCTAGACTGGATGTTTGACTACGATAGTTTATTTAATTCATTTATTCCTTCGCTTAACACATCGACGAAGATCTGGTTCGAGCATACTTTGAAGATCATTTGACCATTCCATGATTTTCAAGTTCTAATGATGTTGAAGCTCAACCAGATGCTCCAATTGAAGAACCTCAAGTTGTTTCTCCAGTTGCTATTGATAATGTTTCTACTTCTTCTGATGATGATCAAGCTGTGGATCAAGTTATTGATCTTGACAGAGATTATGTTTCATCTTCCGAGTTAGGTGAACATTACACTAACTTATTTGATAATGTTGCTGTTCCTGAGAATCCCACTCTTCGGATTCGTGGAAATCATCCATAGGAAAACATCATTGGAGAACTTGATGTGGGCGTTCGTACACGTCATCAAGTTGCTTTGTCAAGTGATAATAACATATTGTGTGCTTACACTAACTTACATTCTTCGGGAATTGTAAATCTTGCTAAATTCTCTTGCTTTCTATCTCAAGTTGAGCCAACGACAGCTCGTAAGGCACTTGAAGATCCTTCTTGGGTAGAAGCTATGCAAGAAGAATTACAGCAATTTGCACGTTTGGGTGTTTGGGACTTAATAGACAAACCTGCTAGAGTCAAGAAAGCCACTCCGACTAAGTGGGTATTTATGTGTAAGAAGGACGATCGAGGGGTGATTGTCAGAAACAAAGCACGTCTAGTGGTGCAAGGTTTTCATCAGCAAGAGGTATATGCTCCAGTTGCAAGATTAGAGTCGATTCGAATCTTCCTGGCTTATGCTGCTTACAAGAACATCAAAGTCTATCAAATGGATGTTAAAAGTGCTTTTCTCAATGGTGAATTACACGAGGAAGTATTTGTTTTACAGACTCCTGGTTTTGAAGATCCTGATTATCCGGACCGTGTTTACCGGTTAAACAAGGCCCTGTATGGTCTACATCAAGCCCCGAGAGCTTGGTATGGCACGCTCGCCGACGATTTGACTGATAATGGTTTCAAACGAGGGACTGTCGACTGCACTTTATTTCATAAAACTGTTGGTGACGATCTTCTCCTAGTCCAGATTTATGTTGATGATATTATTTTTGGGTCTACAAACGACGCATTGTGTAAGGAGTTCGAGAAGTCCATGCAAACAAAGTTCGAGATGAGCTCGATGGGAGAGATGAATTTCTTTTTAGGGTTGCAGGTTCACCAGTCTGCTCACGAAATTTTTATTCACCAGACTAAGTATGTGGACGACGTCTTGAGCCGATTCAAGATTTCTGCCGGAAAAATCCCTTCTACTCCTCTTCTAGTTGGGCACAATTTATCACCGGATGAATTGGAGGATTCCGTTGATCCTACCCTTTATCGTGCTATGATCGGTTCTTTAATGTATTTAACGGCTTCTCGCCCTGATATTATGTTTGCTGTTTGTCTTTGTGCTAGGTATCAAGCAAGTCCACGAGTGACTCACCTAGCCGCAGTCAAGAGAATACTTTAGTATTTGAGGGGAAATCCAGACATCGGGTTGTGGTACCCCAAGGATGATACTTTTGATCTTACTGCCTATTCAGGCTCAGACTATGGAGCTTGCAAAATCAATTTCAAATCAACGACTGCAGGATGTCAATTTTTAGGAAACCGGCTTGTTTCCTGGCAGTGTAAGAAGCAGACAACGGTCTCCACTTCAACCGCCGAAGCTGAGTATGTTGCAGCCTCGAGTTGCTGTTCCCAGGTTTTGTGGATACAACAACATCTTCGCGACTACGGTTTGAAGTTTCTTACTACTCCTATTTTGATTGATAATTCTGCTGCTATTAGTATCACCAAGAATCCCGTACAACATTCTCAAATGAAACATATCGAAATTCGATATCATTTTATACGGGATTGCTATGAAAAGAAATTAATCGATCTTGAGAAAGTGCACACTGATTTTCAGAAAGCCGATCTGTTTACAAAAGATTTTGACAAAACGCGTTTTAAATTTTTGCTTGACTTAAACGGATTGAAGACCCTCGCTAATATCCTTAAACAAGGATGACTATCTTTGTTTTCTGTCATATATTTCTTTTAAAATTTATTTTGGTTTTAGGGGGTGAAAATCTAGAAAATACAAAAAGAGTGTGTTTCGTTTGTATAGATAAAACCCAAAACATTAGAAAACATAGAAAAATCAAAAATATTTCTTTCTTGTTTTTAATCTGAAAAACCAAAAACATTTTAAAATTTTGAAAAACCAAAAAGAATGTGATTTATGTTTGTACAGAAAAATCCGAAAATCCAAAAAGATTGTGAAGTTTATTTTATTTATAAGAAAATTGAAGAAGACAAAAATAATGTGCTTTTTAAAGTTTGTATAGAGAAAAAACCAAAAAGATTTTTGCAGGCGTTTTTAGATTATTTTCTCGCTGAAAATTATGTCGGTTATTTAAGTTTGTGAAGCATGCTTACATGTCTTGGTCTTATTATTCACTTGTGAATTGAGGGTTAGCCATATATTTATAAACTTAAGGTAACTGGGGCGATTAAATTTATCTTTTCTTTATTTTATGCTCCTCAAAATTTTGAGTTTTTGAAGCAAAAAGAGAACATGATAGTACATTGATTATCTTGACTCCAAATCCAGTAAAAAGTAAGCTTAAAAGACTGTGTGCTTAATTGCATTGGTGCATTGGTAGGTATTAAAACAACCCAGTAGAGTAAAGTATGTGATATAAACATAAAGAAACGCCAAATTGAAAGGGGTGTTAGTCTCTAGCAAAAGTCTCGATGAGGATGGCAGAAATGTAATAACCAGTCATACTCAAGCCTTATATTTGTTGATCACCAAAAATAAAATAAAGCAAATATCAAGCGTTAGGATTCTGGACACTGTGAGTCTTTATGTGGCTTAATCATCTGGGTATTCATATGCATGAATATTTCACTCGCTTTTAGAGCAAACCCAAAGTCACTAAACTTGATCACCGTTGTACTTCGTACAATTTAAATTACTGACTTGATCAAAATCCGCTGTTAGTCATACAATTGTTCCTCCCTTGCGTGCGTCTTAATACCAATAAGAAACGGACCCCAGGGGATACGATGTATGTAAGCCGACAGATGGACTCGTGCATACTCACTCACAGTAAAGGAAACTTGATGCATTGCTCAAAATTTCAAAATTGGTATCAAAAATTTTGATCAACAATATAATGGTTTAAGTCAAGTTGGGGTGATTTGGCAAAAATCAAATTAAGCTTGAACTGAGATTAGAGGCTGATAGTTTCTGATATTCTGTGTCTTAATTGAACAAATTAATCATATCACAAAAATACTTGAATGTGTGTTATTAGATTTATGTGGATAACAATACCAATGACCGACTTATCGCCAGTCTTAATATCGCTGAAATATAAAACTGTGATGGAAGGGCAATTTGGTCAATATGATTCTCTGCTCAAACTCGACAAAAATACAAAAATAGGTTCTGTTTTTGAAAAATTAATGAAAACCCAAAAAGATTGTCTATTTTTAATTGTTCGGATATTCTTTTGTAAATACATTCTTTATTTTACAAAATACCAAAAAGATTTTCTTTCTTTTTCTCTTTAAATTATTTTAAGTTATGTTTTGGAAAAATGAAACGTTTTTAAGGTATTTGGTTGTCGAGATAAAAGGATTCTCGATAACCTAATCTAATTTATTTATTTAATTCATTTAATTATTTAATTTAAAATTAAATAAAGATTTTATTTCGTTAAAATCCAATTCGTTATTTATGGATAACGAACTCGGTGATTCTTTAGCGAACTAACTTCTGGTTCGCTCACCTAATTAGCTTCCGCACTCTATAACGAATCATCCCTTTGTTATGCATATTTAACGAATCAAGCCACGAATCATATCTTGATTCGCTAATTTAATGAAACGAATCAGGAAGTGATTCGCTAACCTAAGGTAACGAATTGAGTTAGCGAATGGGTTAATTCGTTAACGTTAATTTAAACGAATCGCCTGATTCGTACAAGTTATACCTCGGGTTGTGTGCAAGTTTATATAAGACAAGAATAACGAACAGTCCTCCACTGTTTGTCTTCTTCCTTCACCTTAAAGAAACCCCGTTTAAATTTTCTCTGAAATCTCGATCTTCTTAACTTGATATTTCAAAGATATATTCGAGTTTCTAAGGTATAGCCGATCATGTCGATCTAATTTTCGTAAAATGGCTAAGATTTGTTAGCTAAATTATTGATTGTTAAGGGTTTAAGGGTTTTCGAGCTTATAAACCCCATTTATGTATAATTTTATGTTAATAACTTGATGATTTAGTTGTCATTGTTATCGGAATGTCATTCCGGTACCCTTCAAAAGGAAACTAAAGCCCTCCGTGAGATTGTTACGTCTCAGGGGGTGAAATTGAAAGAGCAGGAGGAAATTATCCTACAACTGACATGTAAAGATGATGCCCTGAAGCGACTCAAGAATGATGATGAGGATTCTGACCAGTCGGGTGTTAGGGGTGAGCCGAAACAAGCTCACGGTTCATCTACTGGTGCTGGTGTTAGTGGTGGTGATGGTTCGAGCAAGCAGATAATTATTTATCAAGATCCAACAGCTGCCAAGCCAATTGAAATGATTGCCGCTAACACAGTGATATTTGTTGATGGATCAGGGGTGGTTCGTAGTGTGGTAAACAGAGATGAGATAGAGGTTGGTGAGTTTGTGGTTAGATCCTTGACACGGGAGCAGATTTCGATTCTGCTTGGGCTGAATGACGATCAGTTGACTGTTTTAGAGACTGAGCCCGATGTCAAAGTGATAACTGAGGAAGATTTGGAAGTTGATCCGTTGTTTATGAATACGGATTTTGTTTATGAGGATGAAGAGATTGAGATGGAGGATGTGACTGCTGAGGAGTACCCGGACTTGTATCAACACACGAACGTTGATCAAGGTGCTCCGGTGTTTAAAGAGACTGAGGTTGAATTGGAAAAGGTTGTGCAGCGAACAGTACCCTCACTCAAAGAAGTGACTGATGAGGAAGTAGAAAGATGGTTCAAACGTCATAAAGTGGGTAAAATTATCAGTGCTTATCTTTATGTAGATCAAGAAAGAAAAGATACTGCTGCTGCTTGGGTTAAGGCTAATCAGGTGACTACCTTCAAGACTGTGTCCAAGGTACATGGTGACATTGTCTCCTGGCTCTATGACTCTGACCTTAAAGTATGTATAGTCAAGTGGGAAAAGGGTGTCCAGTATTACGAGAAGATAATGGATGTTCTTACATTGCCGCGGTGGGATGTTCGCGAGATGTCCATTTATCAATCGTGGGGGTTACCGAACAGCTGAGTGGTTTCACCAACACTTACTGTTTGAGGTCAATCATGGCTTCAAATTCTTCAAGCACCAGGTCCCAAGACGTAAGCGCATTGACGAGATTGATCCAAGGACCGGCTGGAAGAAACTTGTCTTGAAAGTGAAGCCGCCAAAGACGATGAAAAAGGTTCATGTGAAGACAATACCTCAAGATATTTATCTGTCTTTCAACCGCTGGTATTATGACAACCGTACCAGTGAGGCCGTTATTGTTCGTGGTCGAGGACTGCACACCGAGCTCATCAAGATAATCGACCCGATGTGGTTGGTTAATTTATCAGAGACCGACAATGACGTTCTCTTCAGGAAGCAGATCTTGTTCGAGCGCCAAGAAGAATACGACCTGGCTATGCAATTCCAACGAGTCGTTCGTGTGTGTTATGAACATGGAATTCATAGTTGCAGAGACTGGCAGTCAAATCGCTTCAAATAATTTAAAGACAAAGAGCTCAAGACGAGGGGGTGTCTGTTAGTGCACGGTTTTGCGTCTAGAGTCTTTGTATTTATCATTAACGTTTTTGTTTATTAATTAATGTAATAATTAATTTATTCAATAACCAGTTCGCTAAGTTAAAGGCTAGTTCGCTAGGGGATGTTAGCGAACTAGCCAAGTAATGTATTCCCTCCTAATTCGTTAGGGGATGTTAACGAATCAGGGAGTGTTTCGCTATGTTATTTTATGTAACGAAGGAGAAGCTGGTTCGCTAGGGGATGTTAGCGAACCAGATCTCCTTCTATATATAATGAACTACTGTTCACTTTAATTTAATAAGTTTTGAGAGTTTAGAGAAGTTTTTGAGCTAATTAACGAATTGATGTCGAAACTCTCTCTCAAGCTTCACCTAATATTATACTGATAATATATACACATAGTTATAACACTGAATCTATGTTAATCATGAGCTAGATCCTTAATCGTATTAATAGTATAGACACAGATCTGAGATCTGTTAGTTGTAATTGTTATTGATACGGGTTCAAACATTTACCCTTGTACAACCTCAACACTTTCAATTAACTTACCATCAGCCTATTCAATTGTATATTGTTGGTTTAATTTTTCTTTCCTTAATATTAATCAAAGATTTAGAATATTCTGACGCACCACTCAAATCAGCACATGTGTCGAATAATATAGAGGCATAATGATTGTTTACTAGGAACATACCCGTGACAGTATTAGGGTCTTGGCGAGCGTCACCAGCTCCTATCACAAATGCCCCCCACGAGCTTGGTTTTTTTCAGCTTTGGGCATTCCTTCTTGAAGTGCTTGGGGTTCCCACATTCATAACATCCTTGTTTGACCCTATCAACATTTTATCTACAGTGACATTGACCCTATAAGTCTTAGCTAGATGACCGAACTTCTTGCACTTCTCACATTGCGTGCACCTCCCCACATGATGGTAAGGACACCGACTACACGTAGGTAGAATACCGCCATAAACCCTTGGTTCCATAACATTTGCGGCAAAAGCCTTGACAATTTCTTGTTTCTTACGATTCAGTTTCTTAGATTTGTTGCTCATTTGACCAAAATGCTTCCTCTTTTCCCTAGATTTTATACCGTACTCCTATTTACTAAAAATTCCATCACGGACGATGCCGTCTCTTAGCTTGCTAGCTAGGGTGATGGCACTCTTCGTGGTTGTAGGATTTGATAAAGTCACCATACCATGAATTTGAGGTTTGACACCCCAAAAGATAGCTTTCAATCTTTTTGATTTCAGGAGTGACCATGTGGGGTACAAGAGTATAAAGTTCATTGAAGTGATCATTATACCCAACTATATCATCACCCACCATTGTCAAACTTTAGAGCTCAGCTTGTAACTTTTGGAGCTCATTTCGGGGGTAGTACTCCTCGAGTATCATTGTTTTTAGTTGTTCCCATGAAAGCTGGTATGCCACATCTAGTACAAGAGTTTTAACTTGAGAGTTCCACCATGCGAGCGCTTTGTCTTAAAGGGTGCAGGTGGTGTATTTGATAATGTCAGCGTTGGGGCAGTTGCTAATCTTTAGAACTGACATAGATTTCTCAATCATTCGTAGCAATCCAATTGCACCCTCTGTGCCACGATAGGTTCGAGGGTGGCAAGACAAAATGGTCTTATAGGAGCACCCATTGTGATTACTTCCGTATATGCGTTACCAAGGCTAATAGTATAGACAAGTTGAAATCATGATAAGTTAATTCTTCACTTGACGCTTGAGTTTTCTATTTTACTTTATCTTCAGGCCCACCGCCGGTAGTGTGACTTCCCAAACCTCCGCCATTTGATGCACGGTTCGCATCGATTTGTGCAATAGCCGTAGCCACACGCTAAGAAATAGCTAACAAGTTGTTTAATCTCCTCAGAGCTCATAGGGTTGTTTTTCCTAGTGGTCTGTCGTGTTACTCTCTTTCAAGGCGGCATGCTTTCTATCTGATCACACAAGATAAAAGGAATAAGACATACATATAATGGTAATGTCAACATATGTGCAAAAGAATATAATCAAACACAACAATCACATACTCATAAACCATAGCATACATAGTTAATCCAACAAAGTACATCATTTCCAAAATAGTATACATAATAGGTGGGTTCATATGACCACATCGATACTAAGTTTTAAGCTACATAAAGTCCTACGGGCTCAACCTGCTCATACTAGGTTTACTGATATAAACGGGAATACAGGTAAAAAAATACAGCAAGCCCCGCAACCACTGCACTGATCCTAGCCACTAGTTCGGTCCTCATAGTACGCTCCTAAGTAGTCACGATCCTATGACGAAGCACATGAACAAACTGCTCATTAAAATCCCCTTGAGTCTCAAAGCTCCTCATATCCTCTGTAAGTTCCTCACACGATTCCCCGTAACATTCAACTCGTGACCATAGTCCTGCTGCATCTGGTATGTCGAGTGCCTCAAGTCTCCAATATGGTCAAATGCCAGATCCAAATGGTCCATATGTGCTCTGGTGCGAGCAACCAACATAGGGAATGTCAACTCTATCGACTCCCTAGTGAGGGGTAGCAGTGGGGCTAAACGAGAAGACTCTCCACGCTAATAAGTAGATGGTATGCCATCCAAGTCTTTCCAACAAGCAAGTGTGCGAGGCATCCATGGAATAGTCCTAAGATGAGTATGGTAACAGTGTCTCCTACTTGGCGGTTCCTCATCTGATGAACGAGAGGCTAACTTCCTCTTTGCCGGAAGTCGAGTGGTTTTCCTGGGCGCCATCATCCTCAGAGGACCTCTGCTTTTCTTGCGGTAACAGTATGCTGGCTCCCCTGGAGCTAATAGAGGAGGGGTAAGACTTCGGAAATGCAGTATTCGTTGGGGGTTGGTGAGTCAGCTTTTGGGCATTGTCATTAGAGACGATAGGGGCATCGGGGACTAATAGGGAGACATGGGCATCAGGGATAACCGGTAAAACAGGGTCAATAGGGATATCAGGGACAATCTGTTCATCAAGGGCATTTGGGGTAATGACATGCTCATCATCCTCGGAGGGCTCCGCCTCATCTTCAATCATGGGGTGGGGCTCGAACTACTCAGAGGAAGAGTGATGCTCAGATGGATCAGTGGTGGAGTGATAATCGGCTCATCCTCGAAATCTATGAACTCAATGGGGTGACTGCTAGAAGACATGCTACGACAACAATATTCGTAGAAAATAATGATGATAAGATGCATGTGACAATACACACAAGTAAGAATGCACAAGTATATGTAAAAACATTTCTTGGTAATCTACAAGAAACACGTATGTAACTACTTAACAGAAGTTACGGAAAACAATTTTGAAAGGAGTCATTTTGTTATAGACCAGGTCCATTTAGACTCCTAGTTCGCTATAACCAATGACTCTGATACCAATCTGTCACACCCCACCTCGGCGGAATCGCGAGGGGTGATTAATGTGGTTGTCAAAGCATATGATTATCGTAAACACAAACACATAAATTGAATACATAGTTAAAATTCAGAGTTTACATCCCAAAATCAACGTTTAAGATTCAAAACATTTATTAAAAGGCATCGTTTCTAAGATTTTCCCCATATGACCAAAGACGTGGGTTATACAAGTAAAATCCTCAAAAATGCGTATCCGACAATTGTGTGCATGTTATCATATGGCGCTTTCCACTTAAGTGATTTTGCTTTAAGAACCTAAAAACATACTTTGAAATGCAACATAATTTTGGTGAGTTCACAGGTCTTAGCGTTTAAAGTTTGTATAACCTTTTCGTTCGAAGGCGTTTCATGTATACGTTAAATATAAACAAGTAATCGTTTGACCCATTGTAAGCAAGCAAAGAATATGATAATTATGAACTACCTGGGGCATAACCTATAAGGCCCCGATCCTAGTGCCCTACTTTTGCATTGGATTTACTCACAAACATAGTTCTAAATATCAGAGTTAATTAAAACTTTGCGAGGAATAAAAAGAGTCAACCATTCAATACAAAATATTCAAATATTGTCTTTAAACATAACATAAAACATAGTATCAAAAACATCATGACAATTCTTCTTCAGATGCCAACCTCTTCATATCATGCCATGTGTCTCCCTCAATCCAACTTCATTAATCTATTTAGCTGCGTGCATACTAAAAGTCAGTCACGCTGAGTGAGTTCTAGTTAATCAAGCAACATACATTACATTCATACATTCATATTTTACCTTCTTTTATACATGCATAAGTATACATCTTCATTCTAACCTTCTTACTTTCCTTCTTTCATACTTTCATATTTTATCTTAGTTTACATATTTAATAATACATTTTAAAGAACCTTTCTTTCTATAACCTCTCAGATAGTATAAGGGTCTGGTCCCTATCTTTCAGATATTATAAGGGTCTGGTCCCTATCTTTCAGATATTATAAGGGTCTAGTCCCTCCTTTCAGTTTACTCATACCTTCATACATATTTTTCTTTATACTATCATTCATACAAATTCATACATACCCTTCTATATCGTTCATGCATACTTTATATAACATTCACATAACATAAACTTACCACTTAGGTTAAGTGTATTACTAATCAAATCGAGTATACACTTTAACTAAAGAATTAGGTTTATGATGTAGTTACTTTTCCTTACGGTCCACTATCTCAACAGGTTGATCGATATAGTTTAACTGCTCGTCAACCTCAATATCTACTAATGGCGCGTGGGAAATGTCATAAGCTAGACATTTCCGCAAGTGAGAAACATGAAAAGTAGAGCGATTCCATTTTTACTCTTCAGGAAAATACAACTTGTAAGCTACTTCATCAACAGGATCTGTGATCTTAAACTGTCCAATGTACCTTGGACTTATCTTCCCTCTCTTTATGAAATGAATAATTCATTTCCAATGTGAGACTTTGAGTATCACATTGTCTCCAACGATAAACTCGATTGGCCGTCATCGCTAATCAGCATACGTCTTCTGATGGTCTTGAGCTGCTTTCATTCTTTCCTTGATCTGATCAAACCTTGAAGAAGTTTCTTGCATAACTTTTAGACTTCCAATCTCTTTCTTACCAATCTCTCCCCAACATACAAGAGTATTACAACGTCTATCATACAACATCTCAAATGGCGGCATAACAATACTTGAGTGGTAGCTGTTGCTATAAGAGAACTCGGCAAGATGCAAATGATCAACCCAACTTCCTCCAAAGTCTAACACACAAGCACGTAGCATATCC